>NC_034601.1:64524494-64559855 GCF_900095145.1 Mus pahari
TTTTGTCTTTTTTGAGACAGGGTTTCTCTGTATAGCCCTGGCTGTCCTGGAACTCACTTTGTAGACCAGGCTGGCCTCGAACTCAGAAATACACCTGCCACTGCCTCCCGAGTGCTGGGATTGAAGGTGTGAGCCACCACGCGAAAAACCTCTTTCATATGCGACATCCTCCTCATATCCAAATCTAAATTGGCTTCTACTTTTTTTTTTCTTTTTTTGTAAGCAGTTCTGAGACTTTATTTGACATTCAGCAGTCTAGTTCTCATCCACATTTACTGTCTGTAGATTTTTGAATGTGGTAACAGTCATGTAAGTTATCAGTGTGTACAGCTTGCTCAGTGAATCCCCATAAAACTGTTTCATATTAAATGCAAATTTCAAACTAGCTAGTTTTGGGAAATAATCAATATAATCATTAGGATACTCATATGCTTGTAACTTATGAACAGGGATAATTTTTGCAAAATGAATAGGTTAGAGGCTTCAAGGAGTTAAAAGATGAACATAACTGTGAAGCTATCCTAAAGAAAATGGGCTTCCCATTAGAAGAGTTTTACTTTGGAAATTTTAATGGACTGGCTGCAGAGATGGCTCAGCAGTTCGGAGCAAAGGCTGGTCTTCCAAAGGCCCTGAGTTCAATTCCCAGCATCCACATGGCAACTTACAACTGACAGTGTCACACAGACATACATACATACAGGCAAAACACTAATGGACAGAGAAGAATTAAAGAAAGAGAGAGAGAAAGAAGAACAAGGAGGAGGAGGAGAAGGAGGAGAAGGAGGAGGAGGAGGAGGAAAGAAAGAGAGAAGAAAAGAAACCAGAACAGAACAGAACAGAAAAAAGAAAAGAAAAGAAAAGAAAAGAAAAGAAAAGAAAAGAAAAGAAAAGAAAAGAAAAGAAAAGAAAAGAAAAGAAAAGAAAAAGTTTTAACTAGATTTTAAACAAAAGCTGCAAGCTTTACTTGGAAGAAAGATATTATGTCTGGAATCCTGGAATCTTCTAGGAAATAGATTAATAGTTCATACGCAAAAAAAAAAAATGATGAAAGTATTTACTTAGTAGTTACATATCTAGTTAGACATCTTTCCCAAACTATAAGTGTATGGGCAGAAGAAAATTACAGTCTTTTTTCCTGTTAGTTGATTGTGATAAAACCCAGCAAACAAAGCCAAGTGTAAGGCTGCAGCCTTCTACACCATCCCAGATGAAGTATCAGGCCATCCTGGCAAACATTACAGCTGTGAGAGAAAATACATAGAAGCTTTTATGTCTAGTAAGAAAATAACATGACAGGGTCATTATCCTGTCAAAATCAGAAGCCATTCGTGTTAAGCCACCGGCAGCTTTATTTTGCACAAATATATCTTAAATTTAACTAGAAATTCAGATGAGTGTGTTTCTGAATGAATATAAATAATTGACACTTTATTACCATGTTCCTCAGAGTTGACATGTATTGCATTGAGTTTAAATTCTCTAGATCTGCTTACCTGTGTTTTCAAACACATAAAACTGGCTTTAATAAAGCTGTTCTTAGAAATTTCTTCAATGAAATTCACCAATGAAATTGCTCTTGGATTAACTTCTTAGTGATGTTTAAATAGATTGATTACATATTTCATCTCATCTCATATATGATACCTATATTTAAAGATTTTGTGTGTGTGTGTGTGTGTGTGTGTGTGTATTTAACTACAAATCATCCAGTATTTCAGAGTACGACCAAGCACTGCATTGCTGTGTAGCATGAGAGAAAGCATAGTAGCGATAATACTTTCAATACAGTGGCTGCAGCTTACAAAGGATCCGCCTCTGAAAGGCGAGCTACAACAACGTCATTCTGTACCCTGGAGTGTATGTCAGGCTAAGGAGAGCCAGCGAAAGATTACAGCTTTGCCAAAATAGGAACTGGGTCTCTGAAGCTATCCAAGCGTGATTAACAGGCAGCAGTGGCAGGGTTCAGAGAGTTTCAGTTTTATCTGCATTCCCATACTCTACACCGGAAGAAAGAGCTTTGATGGCTGCTGGTAGTCACCCACTCACGGGTACCAAAGTAGAAATCAGACCCAGCAGTCCAAGTGTGGGATAATGAGGAATGTGGACTCTCTTGCCCCTAGACCGGAAAAGCCACCGCGGAAACAGAATGAGGAAAAAGGGATGAAATTGAGGAGGGCGACTGGCCGTGCTATAAGATGCTTCATGAGTCGCTGTTGATTACCTTTGCTTCTGCTCTGCTCAGGCAATGCATCTGAGACGTTAAAAGATGAAGAACCAGTAGTCGTAGGCATGGCCTGAAGCAGTACAAAGATGGAAATCAAAATCACCTTCAGAATCAGATCAAGCATGAGGAAATAACCTGTCCAAATAAAGCATGTACTCTTACATAGTTACAGTACTATTTTCCAATGTACATATTCTAAAATATATTCCAAATTGGATTAAGAAGGAACATTTGTGTAACTTTTCCTATACTAGGACTTCATAATATATCATAACTCATGTTGCTCTATGTAAATATATATATACTTTTAAAGCATGATAATTTTATTAATCATTGAGAATGTCTGTCATAACGTGTTGTTTTTATCATATTCACCCCATTCTCCAACTCCTCCTAGATCTACCCCACCTCCCAATCAACCATCGTTTCTCTGCCTCCTGATAGATAGATAGATAGATAGATAGATAGATAGATAGATAGATAGATAGATAGATAGATAGATAGATAGATAGATAGATAGATTAGATAGATAGATAGATAGATAGATAGATAGATAGATAGATAGATAGATAGATAGATAGATAGATAGATAGATATGAGTCCAGTTAGTGTTGGTCAACTATTCTAGAGTGTTGGGCATGTCCTGGAATGTGGTTAAGACAGGGGTAATGCCATTAAAAAAATATCACTTCTTAAGGACAAGATTCAGAAGCTTATTCTCTGTACATCGACCATTTGTGGGTCGCTAGGTTCATGGCCAGCTACTAAAAGAAGACACTTCCCTGATGAGAGTTGGGAAATGCACTGGCCTAAGGGTACAGGAGTAACTCACTAGGAGTTATGTACATTTAGAAGAAGCATGCTGGTAGGTTTTCCCAACAAGGTCAGTGACTGAGGATTCTTGATCTCATTAATAGTATCAATAGGTTCTTTCTTGTAGAGTAGTCCAAAAATCTGGTCAGAAAGTACTTGTTTACCTAGATAACATTAATGGCACTATTGTACCCATGGATATATATTCCCAAGCTTGGAGTTCATGGTTAGGTGAAATCAGTGATGACTTTTCTCTTCTGGTAGCATGAGTAGCATCTTCCAGCAACATGAAAGGTAGCTAGAAGGGAAGAAGCTCAAGGTCAGTACCTCTTGCTTTGTCAGTGCTTATAACCCACAGACAGGGGCATACAGCAGTAGGGTGTTACCGCTAAGATCTGTAGAAATCAAGAACAACAGCAAAAGCTTATGATGTTCTGAGCTCTATGGGACCTAACTACCCAACAACTCAAAACTAGCTAAGTCACTGGGGTTTTCTTTGGTAGTGTGTAGTATCAAGTTGTGGTAGTGTCTGTTCCATCTTCAGAATCAGTTTAGAGGCTCCCATGTGAATATCTTAAATAGAATCATTCAACTTTAATACCTTAATATCAGGCCTTATAATATAACAATTCGTCTGTTGGGTATATAGTTAGGTGAAGAAATGTTTTCCCACAAGTATTCCAATGGTGTGTTTCACGTCTGTTACTGTGGTTATGGTATATTAATTTATTCCGATCTTATTTTACATCCCAACCACAGTTATCCTTCCCTCCTCTGCTCTCAGACCCTCTTCCACATTTCCTCCCACCCAATAGACTCCTCCTTTCCCTTCAAAAAAAAAAAAAAGAGTAGACCTCTCAGAGATGTCAGTCAAACATGAAATTTCAAGTTGCAATGAGACTAGGCACCTCCCCTCTGAATAAGGCTGTGGTTATTTCTTTTAAAGCAAAATACAAATGTGTTTTGTCTGTTATATTTATTACTTTTTTTATCCCATCATTTCTGAGTTCTGGTGCATTAAAATACTGGGCCATTAAAGTGCTTGTTGCAGTGACGTGTGTTTCTTTTGCATTAGGAGATACCTAGCAGAACCAACTTTGGCTACCTGCTAGAAGCCTGCAACACTACCCTGCTCTGATTTCACAACAATCAAACATGCTAAAAGGAGAGAAAATGCCATGGACTAAGATCCACCACTGCAATTTTTTTCTCTTTTATTATTATTATTATTATTATTATTATTATTATTATTATTATTATATTAGATATTTTCTTCATTTACATTTCAAATACTATCCCAAATGACCTCTATACCCTCCCCCCCCACCCTGCACCACTGCAATTTAATTTTGAAATATCCCTCTATGTGTGCTTTATTTCTGCCTGGAAATATGGCTACAGTTTATACTGGAATTATCTTCCCACCTACAACCGTCATCCCTCAGCATCACCCAGGAGAGCTGTGGTGCTGGTAGGAAGCAATGGTTATCTAGTCAGTCGTTACAGTCACCTGAGTAACTACCCAGATTCTAGCACTGGGCTTGCTTTCTATAAACACTGCCTGAATTCTAGACCAGGTTCCAGTATGCCGTCCAATAAGGACAGACTTCTGATCTCAAATAAAATGTGAGAAACGAACAACTCAGACTTCAGACATTAAAATCTACGGTTTATGAAAAGCTACAACTGGCAAAACTTTCCTCTTCTTTCATTTTAAACTATTTTAAATATCTGTCTTTCATAGACCATCTTTTGAAGTGTTTTATTTGATTTTTTTTGAAGTTTTATTAGATACTTTCTTTATTCACATTTCAAATGTTATCCCCTTTCCTGATTTCTGGTTTCCCCTCCAAACCCCCTATGCATCCCCCCTTCTCCTGCTTCTATGACAGTGTTCCTCCATCCACCCTCCCAATCCAGCTTCGGCCTCCTGGCATTCCCCTCCATTGGGGCATCGAGCCTTCACAAGACCAAGGGCTGCTCCTCCCACTAATTTCCAACAGGGCCATCCTCTGCTACACATGCAGCTGGAGCCATAGGTCCATCCCTCCATGTGTACTCTTTCCTTGGTGGTCATATCTCCTATGACCCTTCCCTCTCAGATTGGTTCCCCCCTCCCCCACCCCCTTTTTTGTTTGTTTGTTTGTTTGTTTACACATACCCATTTAGCACTTCTTCTGTGTGCATGGGTTTTGGTCCACCAGGGCATGGATAGTCTCTCTGAGTTTGTATCCCTCTAGAAAAGCAACTCTCCTTTTTCCAGAAGCCATCAATCCCAAGTGAGAATTCAGGATGCCCTTCCCATTCATGGTAGAACACTAACTGGCAAGTCTTGTATATGCAGTCCCAGCTGCTATGAGTGCATGTATGCAACGGTGCAGTCATGTGTGATGATTCTTTGTGTTTTGATGGGTTATGTGTCTCTGTGTTAATCACCATCTACTGGAAAAAAAGAAGGTCCTATGATGGGGAATGAGCAGCGATGCGCTAATCCATGGGGTTGAGGATAAGAACTCGAGGGCAAGGAGAAATGACTCAACCACTAGACATTCTTTTGTCTCTCTCTTTGCTGGTCTACCATGCTGTTTTCTACTATTTACACTTGAGACTCTCTTCACCTAGAATCCTATAGGTTTTATCCACTATTTAATAATTTCAGATTTCCTCGTTAACAGATTCAATTTTCAGGGACTACTTTTACTGAAGATTTTCCACTAAAAGTGTTCTCATTGAACTTTCCCCATGTTAATGTGTATTTAAAAGAAAAATTTAAGGTTAACACACTGTTCTTCAAATGGACGTGAGGTTAAAGACAAGGCAAACTTGACATTTTTCTAACATGGCGGCTCAATTTTTAAATCCATTGCAAGTGGAAATGCAAAACAGTGGATCCACTTTGGAGAACAGACAGATTTACGAGTCAAGCTCTTTAGCATTTATTTATTTTTATTAAAAAAATGAAAACTTACATCTTCTCAGAAACTTTTCTTGAACGTGTATGGCAGTTTTATTCAAAATTACCAGCACTTTAAATTAACTAAGACTTCCTTCAGTCAGAGTATAAATAATGTACAGTATCTTCAAATAGTAGAATAATTTCAATTTTAATGTTTAAACCTTATTTTTAATGATGTTTCTTAAATATTTTAACCTCCCATTTAACCCATCATCCACTGAGGTAGTGGAAAAGAAAGGATACATGGGAAGTGGAACTGTTCAGACGTGATTCTTTGGTATGATGCCTATCTGTATTCTCTGAAAATCGTCAGTTCAGTGTACAGGTCAGCAGTAGCAGCTCGGCCCACTCATAAACACTTCATGGATATACCAGGAGTCTAGTTTGGTAGACTTTGGATAGCAAACATGAATCAACACTACCTTAAAAAGACAGACAGGCCTCAGCCTCGACAGGAGTCGATAAGAAAGACCAGGGTCAATGAGAACATCAGGAAAAGTTCTCTGGTATGTCTCTCTCAGCAAAGGGAAGATCAGCAAAGATGTGAGACTAACAAGTGTTGTATAGCTAGCTGTACCAGCAAGCCAAGTTCAGCCTCCATCCTTGTCTATTGAGTTTTTATATATTCCTCTGAAACATCACTTATCCTGCACGGGTCTTGTCCCAGCATGGATCTTGTCTCAGCTGACATCTTTTGGTGAAACAGACTGAGTCCGTGGATGCAACAAGGAGCGTCAGCACACCACCTGAAGCTTTTGGGTGTGTTTCCCTTTATGGAGCCCCAACAACTATGTAATGTAAGGTGAACCAATACAGGCATGTCGTTAGCTAAGAAATCCTTCATTGTGTGTCCTTTCATGCATGTGTTTTAGTAGAGCATCCTTTCACCCATGTCTGCTTCAGTGAAGCACTCCTTCACGTGTTTGTCCCAACAAAACACCATCCAACACAACTGACCTTCAAAGAACCCTTACATTTCCACGTCAACTAGTGTTCCTCACTGAAAGGAAATGAGCTGTTCAAAATATTTGAAAGTAGCTAAAGGAAAACAAGAAGGGATGCAAACTCCATGGTAACAAGTAAGTGAATTCTGAAAATGACAAATCTATGTAAAACAAAATCAAAATCTCCAGAGTTTTGAGGAAATGGAAGAGAAACTGGAACAAAGAGGATTTTTAGAACAATAAAACTACTCTATGTAGTTCTGTGGTATACTATCATATACTTGAAGTACATGAATATACTTGATATACAGAAATATATACAAATACTACAATGCAAAATATACTACTATGATATAACAATATTATGGTAGATACATGCCATATATATTTGTACAAATCAAGACTGGATACAACACTGATTACAACCTAATATGAATTGAAGATGCTAAGAGATAGTGAGATACCCCATACGCTCATTAGTTACAGCAAATATTGTCCTCACATAGGGGATACTGAGAGCAGAGAGTTGTGTAAGGGGCAAATAGATTCAGGGCATCTATGGAAAATCTCTCTGTGCCTTTTGTTCAACTTTGCTTCTAAACTAAAACTACTCTTTGAAACCTTATTACAATTATAGTATTTATTATAACCCCTTCATTAATTCTGAACCCATTTTACTCTTTTCTCTCTAAAACAAAGGTAAGGTCTGATTTTTTTTTTAAACCTCTGTAGCAATTCTTGAACTCTATCAGGAAAAGCATACAGAGAACATATTAGGGTTCTAATTTCTAGTTCTCACCCTATATTATCACACAGAATATTAAATTCTATCCCATAAAACTACAATATGAATTGTTAACAAATACACCACGGAATTCTAAAATTGAAGGTAAATAAGCCAAACTTTGAATCTATTTTCCTCCACAGTATCCCTCCCTTTCTCCCACGACATCAGTCTTGCTCTATTCACACAGCAGTTACAGTAACATCCGTGCTGGCGACTTTGGTGCCAGTCTTCTGCTACAATGTTTCCTTTGTAAACTGCCAAATAATCTCCTGCAAATACCAGTTTTATCACATCACCTTCCTGCTCAAGGATCAGCTACTTCTAACATATCATGTCTAAATGCTTGGCCTATAATTCAAGGTCCTCTGTCACCTAGCACTTTTGTACCTCTCTAACTTTATCTTTTCCCACTACAGACTGCCGCTTCCCTCCAGCTAAATCCAGCCAACTTTCCACTCTTCCATGCTACTTGCCTTTCTGGCACTGAGGTTTCCAGCAGTTGGAACTCCCCCTTCTTATTTCCACAACACACAATAAACATATGATATCGACTCACCTAGCTCAGAAAAGAAATTTCCTGATTAAAATTTACCACCTGGTCTAGGAGTGGTGCTAAACTCCTTCTGGTGGTTAAAAATTATAAAAGAAGCCTCTGGAAATATTTTTTTTTTTAAAAAAGGAGTGCTGTGTTTTTTATTTGTCAAATGAACCTATGAAGCTAAATTGTCACACTATTTCTAATCAGAGTTGAATAGAGAATCTATGTGAAGAAAAACTGATAAAAATGAATGAGCTAAAACATTTAATGTAGTTTTTCCTTCATTGTGCAATAGTTGCATTGTATTGCTATTTAGGTTAAAATATATGGCACTGCAATGCAATGTAACTGTTGTGCAATGAGTACATAGAGACTAGTGATGATATAAGAAACACTAATATTGAAGGTGGATATGGTAGCAATATATAGGAACAGAAGTGAGACATGGAAGTTCACATGTCTGTTCATACAAATGCATGATGATTATTAACCCCTTCCTTAAGTACATTTTACTGGTTTTAGAACATTAGTTTATTAACATTATTTACTGGTGATATTTTATTATTTTATAGCCATACTCTGCACATTAACTGTTGTTCTTGTAAAAGTAGTCATATCCTATTCCTAGGAAGCCAAGATATTCCAGAACAGATCCCACCACAGTGACATCCTACACGCATGTCTAATCCATTCATCCAGGCAGATTTAGTTCCAGAGCCCTCCATGGTTTCCCATGTCCTTATAAATATTTGCACTTAACAACTCAAATTCAGTTGCCTGGGCTTGACTTGTGTATCAGCTTCATGACTTCAGTTGCATTTATATAATTACTATGAAACTGTAAATTCTATTATAACATAAACCATTCTTCTGTGTGCCCCAAACTAAGAAGTCCCTAATCACATCTATTTTCCCATTTGTATTATTTCTCCATGCTCGCCCTATCACCCATGTGGAACTCAACAATTCACCCCCCAAATCAAGATGGGGGGGCATACTTCTCAAGTGCAGTGTGCTCCACCCTCCCATCCATTTTTACATACACTTTTATTAAAGCACCTGACCTATTTTATGAAAAATGTTCATATTTGTTCATCATAATATCTTATCTAAAACTAAATTCAACTAATCCATATTTAAAATTCAAATCTTTACATACTGAACTCCTAGGAAATATCAGGTGCACACAGCAGGATACACAAGATTTCTCATATGCCTTCTAAAATGGAGTGATCCAAGACAACCCACCCTTTTAGATCCACACAAGAGGGTCTATAAATATGTCCAACACAGGGGAACTTATTCTAGTAGCTGATTTTTGGAAGCCTGAACATTCTCTTCCTTTCTGCCCTTATACACATATTCACTTCATTGCCCTTATGCAGTTCAAGTTCTGAGTTTACCTGAAAAGGTTTATACCTGAGAGGGAGGGGAGGAAAAGTCTGAGAAACAGAAGAAAGGCAGTCTTTTATACTTGTCTTATCTTGTAACCCAGCTGGAGGAAACAGGCTGGAAAGGCCGCAGAAATGGAATCAAACAAGCTTGATGGGGTGAGGCAGCTACTATCTTTTTGGTGCTCCCAGGTGTAATAGAGATAAAACCATTAGAAAATGATGGGAATGGGTCCAGCCAGACTGGAATAACACACTGTTTAGAAGAGAGTGAGAGTGACAAGGCCAACAGAGCAAGCAGCCAGAGTCACCTGCCAAGGGGGTGGAGCCAAGACCCAAGGAATCCAGAAACCAGAATATAGACCTGGAATTCAATGGGCTTGTCATTACGTTGCAAGATAAAAGTCCCTGGAGTAGAGCTTAAGATCAGCCAGGAGCCAGAAATAAGCCAGGCCTAGGTTAGTGATAAAGACACAAATCCGGAGCCAAAATGTACCCTTTGGAAAAACTATAATAATAAAAAAAGTCACTTATTTATTAACTAAGAATAAATATTTTTAATATCATCTATAGATCAGATGCTGGTGCGCATCTAACAAATGACAACTTTCAAATGTCAAATATACTGGCCTTTGTAGCACTTCAAAATTTTTAGTGGACAAAGAAAAACAACCATAAAGTAAATAAATTATGTTGTTCCAGTCAGTTTTTTATAACATACATATGTGTGTGAGTGTATTACAAAGTAATACATGTATATGTATATGTATATGTATATGTATATGTATATGTATATGTATATGTATATGTATATGTATAGCTATACGTCCAATGTTAGAAGAGTGTCTGTAAGGTAGAATTGTATTGTAGGTTCACAGAAGTGCCTGAAGAAGAAACATGCTGAGGGAAAGAAGGAGTCATCTGTGTATTTTTGTCAGAAAAGTCCATACCCACAAGTGTGTCAAGCCTGAGCATCTGAGAATAACAAGTGGCTTGTTAGAAAGTCCACGCTCATTCTGACATGTCAGAGGGATAGGAAAAATAGACTAAGACCTTGTACAACTGCAAGACTTCTGGTTTTAACTTACAGTAAAGCACATTTATAGCTTTAATGTATAGTGAAGCAGCTAACCTATACTTGAAGCATGGCAACTTCTTTGTGCTGCATTGAAAAGAAAATACATTTAAAGGAAAGTTGAAAGGAAAAAGAATAGCGAGGAGCAATGGTCAAAAACAAACAGAAAGAGAAACTGGCAACAGTCAGTTAGTACGAAGCTTGGTAATAGCAGTAAATGACTGTGAAGAATAGAGACAGCCTTCTGAGAGGTTAATGAAACAGTTGCACCAGAATTGGAACACTATATGTGGAATGAGAGAAAATGATGCATTAAGGTTTATTATAATATGAGGGTCTGAGCAGCCTAATGCATTCTGTTTAGGTAAGAATAAAATGCTTCAGAAGAAGTCAGAGTTCTCACATTGAATATGATGATATTGATAAACAAATATGCCATTTGGCAGCTGTGTATACCATGTGATTTCCCCAGGTGTGGTGGAGCATGCCTTTAATCATCAGCCTGGGTCTACACTATGTAACTATTCTAGCCTAGACAAGAATGTACAGTGAAATCTGTAGCTGTCTTTTGCTACTTTGAGAGTTATTTCTTCCACCCTTTCAACACTCTAACACTAGATAAGAGAGAAAAAAAAGGGTAGAGAAGAAAGGAAAGAGATCCCTGAATAAAATCAAGGGGTCAAAAATGGGGGCCAACATTATTAGACTGATGATTAGGGTCATCAAGTTTCTTGGCAAACTTTGACCTTCCCTGATGTTTCTTCTTTGTGTGCAATTTCTTAACAAGCTGACCAAGAGCAACCAATAACAACCAACAATCAACCAACAACATACCAGAACTCTCAGGGCTCTAGCATTTATAGATTCCCCATTAAAGTCCCCAGAATTCCAAATATTACGCAATTGCAGAAACTATCTGCGACTGGCCAAATCACACCCCTACTATGAGGCAAATCATAGTCAGCTGCTGTGGACAACCTGAAGCAAACATATATCCCACACCTGGAATAGAACAAAAACATAGTCTTATAATATTTTTGTGTTTTTTTTTTTAAAGAAACCCAAATTCCAAAATTCTCACTACTAGTACCTGTCTCGTAAAGAAAAAGAAAGTAAAAGATCTGTATGATAAGAACTACAAATCTCTGAAGAAAGAAATTGAAGAAGATCTCAGAAGATGGAAAGATCTCCCATGCTCATGGATTGGCAGGATTAACATAATCAAAATGGCCATCCTGCTAAAAGCAATCTATAGATTCAATGCAATCCCCATCAAAATTCCAACCCAATTCTTCACAGAGTTAGAAGGGGCGATTTGCAAATTCACCTGGAATAATAAAAAAAAACCTAGGAGAGCAAAAATCATTCTCAACAATAAAAAACCTCTGGTGGAATCACCATGCCTGACCTTAAGCTGTACTACAGAGCAATTGTGATAAAAACTGCATGGTACTGGTACAGCAACAGACAGGTAGATCAATGGAGTAGAATTGAAGATCCAGAAATGAATCCACACACCTATGGTCACTTGATCTTTGACAAGGGAGCTAAAACCATCCAGTGGAAAAAAGACAGCATTTTCAACAAATGGTGCTGGCACAACTGGCGGCTATCATGTAGAAGAATGAGAATTGATCCATTCTTATCTCCTTGTACAAAGCTCAAGTCTAAGTGGATCAAAGACCTCCACATAAAACCAGACACATTGAAATTGATAGAGGAGAAAGTGGGGAAAAGCCTCGAAGATAGGGGCACAGGGAAAAAAATTCTAAATAGAACAGCAATGGCTTGTGCTGTAAAATCAAGAATTGACAAATGAGACCTCATAAAATTGCAAAGCTTCTGTAAGGCAAAAGACACTGTCAACAACACAAAAGGGCCACCAACAGATTGGGAAAGGATTTTTACCAATCCTAAATCTGATAGAGGAATAATATCCAATATATACATAGAACTCAGGAAGCTGGACCCAAGAAATTCAAATAACCCAATTAAAAAATGGGGTACAGAGCTAAACAAAGAATTCTCAACTGAGGAATACCGAGTGGCTAAGAAACACCTGAAAAAATGTTCAACATCCTTAATCATCAGGGAAATGCAAATAAAAACAACCCTGAGATACCATCTCACTCCAGTTAGAATGGCTAAGATTAAAAATTCAGGTGACAGCAGATGCGGGCAAGGATGTGGAGAAAGAGGAATACTCCTCCATTGCTGGTGGGATTGCAAGCTTGTACAACCACTCTGGAAATCAGTCTGGCGGTTCCTCAGAAAATTGGACATAGTACTACCGGAGGACCCAACAATACCTCTTCTGGGCATATACCCAGAAGATCTTCCAACTGGTAATAAGGACACATGCTCCACTATGTTCATAGCAGCCAGAAGTTGGTAAGAACCCAGATGTTCCTCAATAGAGGAATGGATACAGAAAATGTGGTACATTTACACAATGGAGTACTACTCAGCTATTAAAAACAATCAATTTATGAAATTCTTGGGCAAATGGATGTATCTGGAGGATATCATCCTTAGTGAGGTAACCCAATCACAAAAGGAGTCACTAGATATGCACTCACTGATAACTGGATATTAGCCCAGAACTTAGAATACCCAAGATACATTTTGCAAAACACAAGAAAACCAAGAAGGAAGACCATCGTGTGGATACTTCATTCCTCCTTAGAATAAGGAACAAAAAACCCATGAAAGGATATAGGTACAGAGACAAAATTTAGAGCTAAGATGAAAGGATGGACTATTCAAAGATTACCCTACCCAGGGATCCATCCCATCATCAGCTACCAAACCCAGATACTATTGCACATGCCAGCAAGATTCTGCTGAGGGGACCCTGATATAGCTGCCTCTTGTGAGGCTATGCCAGTGCCTGGCAAACACAAAAGTGAATGCTCACAGTCAGGTATTGGATGGAACACAGGGCCCCCAGTGGAGGAGCTAGAGAAAGTACCCAAGGAGATGAAGGGGGTTGCAACCCTATAGGTGGAACAACAATATGAACTAATCAGTACACCCTGAACTCGTGTCTCTAGCTGCATATGTAGCAGAAGATGGCCTAGTCGGCCATCATTGGTCTTGCAAACTTTATATGACCCAGCACAGGGGAAGGCCAGGGCCAAGAAGTGGGAGTGGGTGGGTAGGGGAGCAGGGACGGGGGGGAAGGTATAGGGAACTTTTGGGATAGCATTTGAAATGTAAATAAAGAATATATCTAATTTTAAAAAATGGGAAAAAAAGAAATAGCATTGAAGTCTTACCACAAAGAGTGTTCAACAGTCAAAAAAAAAATGAAAAAATAGAAATAGTATGTATATGGTGCTGTTTAATTTCTTGAAAAAAGGGAAACTAAACATGTTGGTTGAATACAATGTTTCAAAGGAGAGGAGACCCAAAGATTGTTTAATATTTGAGAAGCTGAGAAGTTACAATCTAACCAGTCTATTTTAAGAGCAGGTAGAGGAAGAAAACACAGACAGAAGCATAGGAACTGGAGAAAATACAAAATATAAAAGCCTGAGGAGAAGAATCGTGAAACATAAGCTTTATGATCCAGTGATCTTATTTTGTGTCCTTTTTTTTTCTGGCAGTGAAGGTCAAATGTACCAAAATGTAATATGTATAGAATGCCTGCATACCACTATTTTTATAGATGTATGTACATTATACATAGTGCTGAGTTTTATAGGGATAACTTATCCACCATACCATACATTTTAACCATCCCTCATACTTAGCCTCATCTTTGACTTCCGAGAGTAATAAAACAAGAAACAAAAGGGATACAAATAAAAGGGAGAGAATCCAAACTATTTCTATTTTCAGATCCTTCTATGCATCCGAGCCCTATACTCTCCACCAGCATGCCACCGTATATGTCCAAAATAATGTGAGCCTATAAATAGGAAGCTCTCTTGTGTTTTCACTGGAAAACATCTAGAACAGTAACAGTTCAAATTATGTAAATTGTGATTTTACCAACATTACATTTCTGACACATGCATGAAATGATCCTCTTGAATATAAAGGTGAACCATGCTTACATTAGTGAAAAATGACTTCTAAATCATTGTTGAATGTCTATCATTCAAGGTATTTTTGGCATCAGAGCTAAGGAAGTAATTTTGTTCTTTATAACTTGACACACATAGTAGTATCGGCCTTATCAAGGGAAACACTTTGGTAGACAATTCTGAATAATTGCTTTTTATGTGAATTCGTTATCACAAGTCTGACCTGCCTGGGGCACAGGTGTCGATTTGCTTGGACAAATACAGTTTTCTTTGTCTTCAAGAAATGACTCCCTTAGCAATTCCTACAGCAAAGCCCTTTGCATACTCACTACACATTAACCTAGAGATGGAAAAGAACCTTGCAGTGATTCTGTTGATTCCAAACCTAAAAATTGGAAGATGTGAAATTCGGGCAAAAAGAATGAGAAACAGGTAAATTGTTTGTGCACTATGTTCATATTGTTTATGATAAAACAGTATGATAAAAATATAAACACCTTAGGGGGAAAGGTTGGCCATTTTCAAGAATAATTTTGTAAAGGAACAGAAACTTACTTTGAAAACGTCACTCCTTTTAATGGACTTGGAGGGAAGGGGGATAGGAAGAGTTTCAGAGAAGGTTGGGGAGGGGAAAAGCCTAATCGGAAGAAATTGTATGGAAAAAAATCTATTTCAATAAAGGAAAAATAAAAAAGATGTATGTTCACTAATTTTTTGAGAGCTTCATAAAATAGATTTTAATTGCATACACAAGCCCTTCCATGACTATGATTTGACACGGTATTATTACCCAAAATCCATAGTTTAAGCTTGGCTGATATTCTATCTTTAATTTCCAGAGTCCAGACACAGAAATAGTCCATGTACTCACACCTGGTTTTTTGGATTGATGCAGTAATGCCAAGAACACCTGGATAGGTTGATGTTCAAAACTAGCATGAATTAATTCTTTAACTCAGACATGCTCTTTATTACGGGGAGGGTAGTTAATTCAGCATGGCCAATATAGTCACTTTTGAAAAATTAGCATTGTGCAGAGTCCCCAGGCTACTCCATTTTAATGCTGTCATTGCTCCCCGTATCCTATGTGATTCATCAATTGGCATGATACACACTGTCTTCCTAGACGTGACTTGAGACCCTCTCATACAAACAGAGTGAAACAGACACATCCTCCAGCCATGTCTAGGTTCTCTAGCAGAAGGACTTTCACACTAGAATTCAGTCTGATCATTTTCTCATGCCCTGGCCACATCTCTGTTCCACTGGAAGGATTCACTGTTCAACACCAAGCCTGAAATTGTCTTTATTCCTGCTGAAAACTCAACTTGTCTATACTCACCTTCACCCCTGTATTCCAAACGTTGTATATGTGGCTAGTGAGATGGGTCATCGAGTAAAAGCCCCAAGACTGATGATCTGAGGTTAACCTCTAGAATCCACATGGTGAAAGGAAAAAACTGACTACTGTACATTTTCCTCTTATACATATACAACACACACACACACTCACGATTGATTAAATAAAAATTTGACTGATTCAAATTTATAAATAGCTATATTTAAATACATTTATAAATGCATGTACATATATATGCGATTTTGTGCATTAGGTATTCTGAGGAAAGCTTGGCAGCCAATACCCGCCTCTTGTGCTTTTCAATATGTTAGTGCTTGTCTAAACCTGTATGTTAATTCCTTCTTATGAAATGAGATCAGCTCAGTGCTCACATAGAGTCACAATCTCAAAACTGAAGCTGTTAACGCCCTTCATTATCGCTAACAAAGTTTCCTGAGACAATGAATTTAATAAAGCAAGGGAAAACTTATAACATATTTTCATTAAAGAGTTTATTTAGATTTCCAAATTTTGTTCCCACAGAAGGGGATTTTCCAGGCATCTGGAAGATCTACCTTGTTGTTTGACGCACTTTTCTTATAAAAACTTTTACAAGCTGTAACTACTCCAGGTGGTAAAAAATAAAAATAAAAATAAAAATCCTTAATCACCATTGCATACTTTCTACCAGATCTGAAAGCTTTGCTCCAACTTTTCATAAGAATCCTAAGAAAGAGCTGGCTTAAATTTTTGAAATTCACACACATAGTGGATGAAAATCGACCATTTTCCATTGCTAATTTTATATTACATTTTACATACTTGCTTAAAAATAATTGTAGTTTATCTTTCAGATTCACATCAAAATAGAGAAAACATATTTAGAATGCCCCCTCATGTTTGTGAAAACATATACTATTCTAAAAATGATAAAGTAACATTTGTCAGACTTAAATCAGATTGTTATTGGTTATTTCTAATGGATAATAATAGTTTGTAATGACACTTTTTATTTTGAAATGCACAATTTATTTATTTTGCAGCTTTTCTTTACCAAAATTGAAAGTCTGTCCCTTCAAGAAGGGCACTCCAAAACTGCTCCTAGCCATTTGCTAAAGGATAGCAGTTCCATTTTAATGCTAGGACTTATTATTTTTTTATCATTTCTGTCTTTAGGAAAAATCTCTGAACCATGCATGTCTGGTTCTTATTGTTATTTATTCATATCAGATGTATGCATGTCAGAAGCATACACAGAATGTTTCAGGAATATTAAAGAACTTTTAAAATATAGAAGGCTCAGATTATAGTTTCACTACTTTATAAATGCAAAACTGAATGACTCCAACCATGCCATGTTTCCTAGCTAATACAGCTAATGAGTGCAAGACTAATAATGCTACAGAAACATCACAAAGTGACGCAAATACAGCGACTACACATGTGTCCAAAAGCAATGTCTGAACATTTCTAATAAAATCAGGATTACCTAGGTCTAGTCCACATCCTAAGGCTAGGTTTTAATTGCCAATTAATAAATACTTAGGCTTAATTTTCCGTAATTTCTGTTATATAGTTTTATAGCCATATCTTCAGCTGTAGCATAAAAGTAGTTATTAAAACAAAGATAAATAAAAACTAATCCATCAAGATTTATAATAAGGTTTGAGTTTCATCTAATTTCAAATTTTCACAACATAGTACTCTGCTTTTAATTTCCACCAGCCACTTGAATATACAAAAACCAAGAAAAGTTCACAGAAAAGGGAGAAATATTCTATGTGCAAAATATAATCCTTAAAACGTTAGACCAATTAAACTTGATATCGAAAAATGACAGGGATATTTTAAAGCATGTGCCAGGTCTGGTATTCAAAGAAACAAATGTCTGTGTGCCTATGGTCTATTCGTTCACATATAGAAATGTAACTGAGAAAATTTGCAAGTTCTGTTTAATCTCATCATCCTTTTAGAGAAATAGGCTTTTTTCCCTCACATAACATATCCTAATTGAGGTTTCCTTTCCTTGACTCCTGCCCACCTCCCCTTCCATCCAGATCTATCCCCTTTCTGTCTCTCAGAAAACAGATTTCTAAAGGATAATAATAATGTTAAGCAAATTTAAATCAATAGAAATATTGCAAATAAATAGAAGGATTAAGAGTCATCCAAAAGGCACGAGAAACAATGTCGGGTATGGATTCAATCTTGTTGAGTGGGTCTTAAGTCAAATCAGATATTGGTTGGTTACTTCTACAAGCTCTGCTCTAACCATTGTTCTAACATACCTTCCAGGCAGGACAGCCTTGCAAATCAAAAGGTCTGTGACTAACTTAGTATTCGCGTTTCTTCTTTCATAGCACACAGAGTATTCTCCTGTCCCAGTGAGGCTAGCACACAGGGCTGATGACTCTATGTAAATAACAGCTCAACTTCTCCATATTCAATGAGTTATGTAGATAATGAGCTGGGGCCTTGCTGTTCATTTGTGTAAAGCAACCTTCAGTCTTGACCACAGCCTGAGTTGTTCTGGGTTTCTATGGGATCCCTTTGGCCAACAACTCACTTAGTTATACTTCAGTCACGGTACTGGAAGCTTCATATGATGACAAAATACATTCAGTTAGGGTTTGTCTCTTTTATTATTCACCTATTACATTTAGATTCCTCTCTCTGTGTGTGTGTGTGTGTGTGTGTGTGTGTGTGTGTGTGTGTGTGTGTGTGTGAGTGTGTGTTAGAAATGTTCTACTGTACTAAGCTTTCATATTAGTGCTCGAATGGTCCTTAAATTTAACTGTCTCACACAAGAATCCCTCCTTTACTCCATACTTCCCTCTTGTTTCCTATCTTGAGTCTATTATTCCACATACCCCAATCCATTTCTTAACCCCCTATTCTATATTCCCTTCCTAGGAAGATATATATTTTCCCAACAAGTACCTTACTCAATACCTAACTTGAGTGGTTCTAAAGATTGGAACTTAGTTGCCATTGATTTACTAGCTAACATACATATATAAGTGAATGCATACTATGCTTGTCCTTCTGAGTCCGAGTTTCCTCACAAGATGATTTCTTTCTACTTCCATTAATCTACCTGTGGATTTCACAATCTGCTTTTTAATTTGTTGAGTAATATTCCACTGTGTAAATGTATCAGCTTTTCTTTATAAATTCATCTGTTGCAAGACATCTAGCTTGTTTCTAATTTCTGGATGTCATGGATATAGAACAGCGATGAAAATGGTTGAACAAGAATCCTTACGATAGGAGGAAGCATCCGTTGGGTATATGCCTAAGAGTGGTATCGCTGGATCTGGAGTTAGATTGATTCTCATCTTCCTGAGGAACTGCCACATTGATTTCCATAGTAACTACACAAGTTTGTGCTTCCTCTAGCTAGAGATAGTGATGTCCTCACTCCACATCCTTGCTAGCCTGAGCTATCACTGGTTTTATTGATCTTAGCCATTCTGACCAGTGTAAGATGAAACCTCAATGTAGTATCATAAAAAATATTCTTTGTTTCTTATCCATTTGAGTTTCCTCTTCTGAGAATTCTGTTTAGATCTGTACCACATTTTTAATTGGGGATATTTGTTTTCTTGATATTTAGTTCTTTGAGTTCTTTATATGTCTTATAATTGACCTATCAATTATACACTCTATCAGATGTGTAGTTGGAAAAATGTACTTTCCCATTCTGTAGGCTCCTGTTTTATCTGAACCAAGTTGTTCTTTGACATAGAGAAGCTTTTCAGATTCATGAGGTCCAAATCATTAACTTAATTTCACTGTTATTTCAGAAAGTCTTTTCCTATGCTGATAAAATCAAAGTTTTTCTCTACTGTTTGTTGAGGTCTTTCATCCATTTGGAGTTGAGACTTATATGAAGTGATAAGTCTATTTGGGTATGGGTTTATTTGGATTCTTCTACATGTAGCCATTGAATAGGACCATATGCAGAAGATGCTGTCATTTTTCCATTGTGTATTTCTAGCTTCTTTATTAAAAACTCAGGTTTCTGTAGATATGTGGGTTCATGTTAGGGTCTTCAATTCAATTCCATTGATCAACATTCCTGTTTTTGTTCTAATACATGCTGTTGCTGTTACCATAGCATAGTACAAAGTAAGTTTGGAAGTGATAATACCTTCCTTTTACTATCATTATTATCCTTTTACTATTTCCTTTTACTATCATTATTATCCTTATCATTATTATTCAGGAATTTTTAGCTGGTGTGTGTGTGTGTCTGTGTGTGTATGTGTGTGTGTATGTGTCCATATGGAACTAGAAATTGTCCTTTCAGGATCTGGAAAGAAATGTATTGAAATTTTAAGAGGAGTTATATTCACTATGTAGAGTGCATTTGGCATTTAATAAGATGGCCATTTCTATATTAATATATTTCTATATTAATCCTACCAATCCATTAGAACGAGAGATCTTTCCAACTTATATTTTCTTCAGTTTCTCTCTTCTATGCCTTAAAAACTTTACCATAGAAGTCTTTCACTGCTTGGTTAGAGTTACCTGTGGGTATTTTATAGTATTTGAGGCTATTGTTAAAGGTGTCATTTCCAGATTTCTTCAAGAGTTCAGTCCAATTTGCAAGCCAACTTAAGAAATGACTAAGGAAACTGAGAATGTTTATATAAATATTTGAAAAAATAGCTTGGAGAGATACATTATCCCCTACCCCTCCCCCTTTTTTTTTCGTGTGGCTAAAACCTGAAAGGCTTAATAGCTTCAGAAAAGAAAAAAATAATTGAGGTTAGATTTAGAGATTTTATTCCATCGCAATGGGAGAACACAGTAGAGAGAACATTTCAGGCTGTCATTCACAAGGCAACTTATAGACCAAGACCAGGGTCTTACACCCTTCAAAATCCCACATAGTGACCTACTGCCAAAGGCTTGCCCAGCCTTTTAAAGTCACCACAGCTTTTACAGAGTGGGGACTCTTGTGGAAGAACAGGAGGAGTGATTGCAGTCCCTTATGGAATAGGAATTCCATAGGAAGAACAACAGAATCAACAAACTGGACCCTTGGTCTCTCAGAGTCTGAACCACCAAAAGAAAACAAATACGGGCTGGACCTAGGTTTCTCTGCACATATGTAGAAGATGTTCCAAAGCTGTTGCCTGTATGTGGGATATGTTTCTTCTAGCTGGGTTGCATAGTCTGACCTCAGTAGGAGAGGAAGCGCCTAATCTCACAGAGACTTGATGTGCCTGGGTTGGGGGATACCCATGAGAGCCCCTACCTGCTCAGAGGAGAAAAGAAGGAATGATGGGGGAAGGATTGTGGGAGGAGGTAATTGGGAGGGGGCAGTGAGCAGGATGTAAAGTTAATAAGTAAAAAAAAAATTAATTAATTAATTAAAAACAAAACAGTACAAAAACAAAGCAAACAAACAAATGGGTGGCACACATGGCAAACAGTTTGGATCCAAATCACAACAAGAGTAACTCTTCCATTACTATTCAATGTATGAAATATGGAAGGACAGACAAACTTTTTTTTTTTCAGAGAACTCACAATCTTATAAACAGACAAGTACACGCCTTCCACACAATAAACTATGGCATATAAGAGCAGTGTAGCCAATTCTGTCTAGAGTTTGGGAGTGTGGCTCTTTTCAGAAAAATAAATAAATAAATAAAAGGATTCCCAAAAGAACTGACTCTTGGACCTAGCCTCAAAAAGAGAAGGAACAGGTCACTTAAAAGTGATAAAGAATACAAAGATGATCTCGGCAGGGAGCATAGTGTTAAAGGGGTAAAAGGAAAAAGAGTAATGTAGCTCAGGAAATTCAAGCTCTCTTTTGTGATTTAATCTTAAGGAACCAGGCACGAAGTGATGAAGGCAGTACAGAAAGAAGCACAAGCCAGGTTGCAAACCACAAAGACTATACCAAGGATACAGGGCTTACTTCCAGGGATTAGGGAATCAATGCAGGGTTTGAGTGAGGGAGAGAGATAATCAAATTGTATTTAAAGCAATCATCTAACATTGCTACAAGAACAGGTTTGAGGGACTTTGGAAGCTTCCTGCTATGATATGAGTGTACCCCAAGGCTTTGTGCGTTGTAGTTTAATACCTTTTGTGAGGTATTAGGATGAAAGTGTATTATAGCTGGTATTTATAGGTGGGTGCTTTGGGGAGTGGTTAGGTTTGGATATTATCTATGAATGCAGGGAGAGAGACCAGAGAGAAAGGTGTACATACATTTCGGTCTCTGACTACTCCATCCCTGTGCCCCCTCAGGACCCTACCTACCCAGTAAAGCCCTTAGAGGTCACACTCCAGAACCATGAGCCAAAAGACCCAGTCTGTGGCTCTTTGTTATTAGTAATTAAAACAAATATGGACTATTGTGCTGCTTTAGAACCAGCCTGATCAGGCGCCTAGTTCAGGAGACTGAACTAGAACTAAAGTAATAATAAATTTTTTAAAAAATGGAAATGGGGCTAGATTCCAAAAACATGATAAAAATTTGGTGTAACTTGGACCATTGAGAACTGAAAAAGCCAAGGATGACAATAGTCTTCTAGCTTTGGTGGATCACAGTCACACTTGACAGACAAACTTTTGCATTGTTCACACAATGAACCAGTACCAGTGAGGAAAAAAATAATTTGAGAAAATGCCAGGAAGAATTCCATAAGTATAATGGGAAATATAAAGTGGGCTATCCATGAGAAAATGAGGCTTTCTAGAACTTATGCAACTGAAAAAAATCTCTCCCATATCTGCATAATCAGATTAAAAATGCTCATTTCAAACATTTAAATTATTCCTGTCCTTAGACTGACAACTGAGAAAAATACCATTGACTTCTTATGAAAATTCTCAACCAAAATTACAAATTGTCAGAAGACAACATAAATTAGAGTGTCTCACAGAGAAGGCCTACCTATGTGGATTCATGTAGATGATGCTTTTTCAAAAGGGAAACCTGTGCAAATTCCTTCTATTAAAATTGTTCATACTGATAACTCGGAATATATAGTGTGCTAATGTAACTTTTTGTTTGGGTTGGATAGATAGCAATAATTCATATTTTATGCTCTATAAAATAATAATTAAGTACACTTGTTTTAATGTTCATAGTTATATCTGAGCTATCAAATGGCAAAACTTGCTTTTGCAGTACGGCTATTTTTCCTATGGAGAATATGTAAATCATTGTAGTCTACTGCACAATGAAAGCATAATCCAACCCACGATGCACCGCGGTGTGCTATTTCAATTGGGGCCCTGTTGGCAGGAATTGAGAAGAAGCAGGTTTTGTCTGTGGGATTTGGTCTGTCATATGAATCATTCCCAGAGAACGAGCCCTTCTCTGTGGATCGGCCCAGGCTAGCGGTTGGATCCTGAGCTTCTCTTTTCTCCCTTGCCTTTTGGTTATACAATTTACAGCTTGACAAGCACACAAAGCAGCAAATGGTGATTTATTCCTGTGAGATAGGAGACATCATTACATATTTTCCTGTTCTCCAGCCATATTTTTAAAATTTATTTCCAGAACCCCTTCTGCAGCTATAGAATGTTGATTAATGGCCATGGTGCCTGTTCGTATTATTTGAGGAGGATAAGTCAAAGAAATAAGATGTACCAAAATCTAAAATAAAATCAAATAGGCCACATGTGCAATAAACTCATGAATACACATGCTTGATGTCTTCCCCAACATGTATTCTATAAGTTCTACTAGAATTCAAAATTAACTTCTATATAACATATATCTTAATAAATACTTTATCACCAAAGTACATTTTATACCTACAAATTGTATCTTATGTTCATGTGTATTTATAGTAAAAATTACTGCCTTTGAGTCTAGTTACAGAATTTCTTTTATAAGAAAATACATGCATTTATTTTTTCAGAGAGAGCAAAGCCTTGAAATTCATGTGTTTCTAAACAAGGTCTACAAAGCCCTAAAATGCTCGTGCTGATTAAATTATCTTTGAACCAAAGAAAACACATGGAGGGACCCATGGCTCCAGCTGTATATATAGCAGAGGATGACCTTGTCTGGCATCAATAGGAAGGGAGGCCCTTGGTCCTGTGAAGGCTCGATGCCCCAGCATAGGGGAATGCTAGGTCAGTGAGGTGGGAGTGGGTGGATAGGTGAGGGAGCACCCTCAGCAAAGCAGGGGGGAGGGGTATGATAGGGAGTAGGCAGAAGGGGAAAAAAATCAACATCTGAAATAAAATAACCAATAAAATTTTTTAGAAATCTTGTCTATTATTTGTATATGTTGCCAAGAATAATTTTATTTTTAGTGATAATTCTGTATATATTGTATGTAAATGGTAAATGATCTTTTGACGATGTATTTACCAAGAATAAAAGAAGTTTTCAGAGGTTACCTGATATGATAAGGCTGGGGTTTGAACTCTAGTACAACCTTAGCATTAAATCCTCTTTCCCTTTTATCCTGCTGTCCACTTACAAGAATCATTTTTCTAAATGTACCCTTGAGAAATATGATCATACATGGTATCATGAAACTCTGTGATCATTTGACATGTCACAACATCTTAATAATTTCAGTCTACATGTAGTAAAATAAGAATATTCCATGTCCTCAATAACCAGGACTTGGTGAACCTGACCTTTCAAATTAACTTTCTTCTTTAGTATCTTTCACATATATTTACAAATTTTTTAATTCTATTGCTATTTTCAATTCTCTCTCTCTCTCTCTCTCTCTCTCTCTCTCTCTCTCTCTCTCTCTCTCTGTGTGTGTGTGTGTGTGTGTGTGAGTTTCTGTAAGAGAATATGTTCATGGGATTGCACGTGCCAACAGAGTCCAAATGGCTTTGCATTCTTGGTAGCTGGAGGTACAGGGAGTTAAATGCTGCCTGACAAGAATGCTGGGCACGAAGCCATATGTGCTCTTAACCATTGAACCATCCCCTGGTCTGCTCATGTATCTTTCTTACTATTTTCCTTTAGGCCTTATTCTTCAAATGTTTGCAGCTCTTTGCCATTTCTTCCTGTGATGTTACTTGATTTATTTACCCTATAGATTCTCTTTGGCAATGGAATTATTTTGCCTTTTCCACCAAAGCTTTGATACAGTCAAAGGGCTTCACTTACAGGGTTCATATACTTTCTCTGACACATGAGATCATTTGAAGCATCCTATTGGATTTAGTGAATTAATGTCTAAGACGCTGAACTCAGAAGTATGAACGTCTAAGTCATGTTGAAAATATGCAATGACTAACTATGCACATTCAAAGAAAATCTGTCCTTTTATGAATCAGTAAGAAGAATGCTATAGGTAGGAGTGTACATTTCGAATTACTAGGAGCAACAGATATTTTCATTAGGTTTACACAAGTGACCAAGTATGGATTAATCATTTCTGGATCTTTCCATTATGTCTTCTGCCTCCACTCTTACTCAACCATCTTTGATTTCAATCTCTAAGATGTTTTCTTCTTTGATCAACATACTGACCCTCTAGTCTTCCTGAGAGCATTTCCTGCATGGATGTCAGACACAATTGCTTCAAAGCATATGTTGGAAACTGAGGCCTTGACCTCAAACCCTCTTGTCAGAATAACGAAATTCACATCTTTTAACTTGTTCTGGTAGGCATTTGATCTTTATTTGTATTCTAACCTCTTGAGTTCAATTTAGTGAGAAATTCTCTCTGTGCATCCCTCTGTCTTTCTGTCTCTGTCTCTCTGTCCCTCTGACTCTATATCTCTCTATTTCTCCCTGTCCATCTCAAATATTCAGAACAAACCTCAGGGCTTGTATTTGTTCCTCCTTTTGATAAATCTTTTATAACTGTCTTCATTCAAGTTTCAATTTTTGTTTAGATTTTTTTATTTAATTATTTTTCTTTTCCTTTTATTTATTCTTTTTTTTTAAATTTTTTTGCTTGAAAGAAGTCTAAAGGTTGGAAAACAAACAGGGGAGAACTGGGAAGTGAGGGTACTTGGGGTTCCTGTGAAATTCCCCATTATTCAATAAAAAATATAAAAGAACTCAAAACAAAACAAACAATAATAGACCAATAAAATTCATTCTTTTGCAACTATCATTTTTTTACTGTCCAGATTTTAGCCCCATCCTGGTTTACCCTCTGACTGTTCCATACCCCATACCTCCTCCCCACACCCCTGTCTCGACGAGGGTGTCTCCAAACCCCCATTCCCATTCCCACCCCACCAGAACTCCCCTTTCTCTAGGGTCTCCAGTCTCTTGAGGGTTAGATGCATCTTCTCTCACTGGGTGGAGACCCAGCAGTCCAATGCTGTATATGTGTTAGGGGACTCATATCAGCTGGTGTGTGCTGCCTGGCTAGTGGCTCAGTATCTGTGCAATCTTGGGGGGTCCAGGTTAGTTGAGACTGCTGGTCCTCCTATAGGGTTCCCCTTCTCCTTAGCTTCTTCAAGCTTTTCCCTAATTCAGCCACAGAGGTCACCATCTTCTGTCCATTGGTTGGGTGGAAATCTGACTCGGCAGCCTCTTTGGGCTGTCACTGGACCTTCTTTTCCTCAGGCTCTTCTCCATTTTTTCCCTGCAGTTCTTTCAGACAAGAACAGTTTTGGGTCAGAAGTTTTGACTGTGGGATGGCAACCCCATCCCTCCTCTTGAAGCCCTGTCTTTCTTCTAGAGGTGGGCTCTACAAGTTCAAGTTTCAAATTTTATACCACTTCTCAGAGAGACCATCTTTATCTAATTGTTCATGAACAAAATCTTTTTTGATGATGTAATAATCACTTTCACAATGTTTCATTGAAGTATGTGTTCTAATTTTTTTTTATTCTAGTAACTAACAATGGTATTTTATACATGACACTGGGAAAGCTCTTTCTAATTGCCTTCTGACCTCCCAGTTTCCACAGACAGTGGACACAAGATATAAATCTAAAGAACAAATCTACTGACTATATCAGTGTTCAACACTCCACCTGAATTTATGTGAAGTAGCAGAGTAGAAACATGCAGAAGTTAGCTTTCAACTAAAGCTTAAGTTTTCTACAAGAGCACATTGACAGAAAGGACTTAGTGTCCTGGCTTTTAGCCACGATTTCCCAGTCAACTGCTGCTTGTTAATTAAGTGATATCTGTTAAAAAAATCTCACAGTTAAAAAATTATTGTCAGGCTAGAGAGATGACTCAGTGGTTAAGAGCACTGACTGCTCTGCCAGAGGTCCTGAGTTCAATTCCCAGCAACTACATGGTGGCTCACAACCATCTTTAGTGGGACCTGATGCATTCTCCTAGTGTGTATTTGAAGATAGCTGCAGTGTACTCCTATAAATAAAAAAATATAAAAATCATTTTTAAAAATGATTGTCTTTTGAGGAGTGTATTTATTATACATGCACTATCTTTAAGGAACTTGTCTGAATGGATCTGAGAGACCAATTTATTTTGTGTTCAGTCTCCATCTCGGAGACTCTGACCTAAGCCTGAACTCAAGTAAACAGGCAAGTACCTAGCACCAGTTTCCAGGTTACCCCTCCAACAAGACCTTTGTACCTTTGTCTCCAGGTTACCACCGCCAATAAAACCTACGGCTAACCCCAGTCTCCAGGTTATTTCCCCAATGAATCTGTACATCCAGGTTACAAGCCCACCCCTGCATAACAACCACCAATCAGGAGGGAAACAAAAATTAAGTTTATGGTTTGGCTCCCAGCACCAGCTAATTATTTTAAAGGCCACAGTAGCCTCTCCCCCCACCCCCCCCATCTAGATAGATGCCTGCCAGGCTAGAAACACTCACTTGTCATTGTCATTTCCTATTAAAACTTGTCCTGCTGAGTGTTCAGGGTTTTTCTCTACCAAAACCATACTGTAAATTAAAACCAAGCTCAAGCTTTTGAATAAGGACCCTTGTGTGACTGCATCAGATCATCTCCTGTTTGGTCTTTGGGGGTTCACAAATGCTTCCTGGTATTGCAGATCCATGCTTCCTGAGAATAGTCACAAATTTCCAGTCCTTATTTGCCTCCCCTGATACTCATCTGCAGCAGGAAGCAGCCCCACTCTTGAAAGTAAATCACAATTTAGACCCCAATAGAATTTTCTCGACACCCACTTTATTAAACTCTCAAATCTAAGCTCACAATTTGGAAATATTACAATATATGGACTCTACATATTATTTCTCATTCTTAGTGGCTGAGTAAATATCTTAAAATTGTATTTAGGTTTTGGTATTACCTGATGTGTGTGTGTGTGTGTGTGTGTGTGTTCAACCAGTGGAATTTCTGATTTATTGTGCTTGATATTCAACTATTTGCTTTGCTGAAAAGTTCCAAGATAATATTAATGTGGCTCAAATAGGATATATGATCTCAGAAGCACTGGGTTTTAAAATATGCAGAGAATTTGTATTTATAGCTGCTTAAGTTGTGTATTATTTCAACAGAATATGTTTCCAACTACACCTACCCTATGTGATTGATGCTGTCTGTATGAACTCATTTAAACCATCACCATACACTATCTTGCACTGAAAATTTGTGCTTGCCCTTTAAGAAGGGAAATCCAAATCCTCCTTTTCTTATAATTCTTGCTGAGTTGCATTTTTCACTGAATAAATAGGAAATAATGTGTGTTCAATGCCTGGCAATGATAGATGCGTTATGCGTAGTATAATAACTTATTATAGTATGCAAGCTTTGATTCTCTAAATATCAAAACTGTCAAAAGTGTATGGGAAGGATCTAATAAACACAAATTTTCTCTTGGCTAAAATTTGCTGAGCAGAAATTACTAAACAAGATTAGAGGATGAAAATGTTTTAAAATGCCAGCCAATGTATGGAATGACGACTCAGAGAAGGCAGCTTCTTTTTTTGTGGTAAACTGGGATTATGATAAATGCTCAAATTATTGGCGCTCACAAGTAATGGTTAAGTGTGTCAGCTAGACTAGATAAGATATTTAAATAGACTGGGTATTTAGTTATACATTCGTCTGGTTATTTTAGTCAGGGCATATTTGACTGAGGAAAGCATGTGCTCTTCATCCAGGGAGTTCGAGGCGTACAGCACTGCTGGCCTCAAACTTTGACCTTTTTCTGACTCTATAACCACCTGCTGTTCTTTAGACCAGAATTCATAGCTTGACATACAGAATTTTGTATTTGATAACCTCCATATCCCAATATGAACCAAAACTTTACAAAAAAAATAATTTTACCTGCCATCTAGTTATGGAATCTATCAACTAGTCAACTGTATCAACAGAACTAATAATAGATGTGTGTGAGAGAGAACTCTAACAAAACCATGCTCAACACCTGGGAAACTCAGTGGGCTTTATGCAGGCCCAACAGGAAGAGCTAAACATTTGCAAACTGAGTATACATAAACAGATACACGGAATTAGGTCAGAGGAGGGTGAAAGAGGGTAGGAGGTCTGAGAGAAACAAAATTTGTCATTTAGTCCTGTAGGCAGTTAAAATAATTTTAGTAGGCAGCTATGATCTGAGTGATTAATTATAGGTAATTAAATCCACAAATGCAATAAAATATAAACATTGTTAAGAATCTATATACAGATAGATTATTTAAATGAGGGTAATTCTAGCTGAAGGGAGGTGGCTATAAAAGTAGGCAGAGCATTAAAAGATTCAGTTTAAGAATCTTTCAGAAACAAGGTGACTGTAGAAATAAAGAAATTTGGGTCTCAGAATAGAGCCTCGTATCTTCTTTATATAAATATGTATATATAAATGAAGGTGCACATAATGCCACAGTGCCTTCTGGAAACTGAAAAATACAACTGCCTTGTGTGAAATTTAAAAGAATGTAGCACACTTCATATGGTACATGTGTGCTGGTTATAAAAATGAGTGATTAGAATTTTCAGAATCTGATATACCATTTTTAATTAAAAGTTCATCATCTATATTAGAATTCATACAAAATTTAAGTTTGAGAAAGAAATAAGGAAAAATATGAATAAATAAACAAAGGCTCTTGCCTAACCTTTCATAGAGAACTACAAAACAACCTGATCATGTAGTTATTCCTCTAACACTTAGGAGTGGTGCTGGACCTCACGGTCAGAGGAGTTAGGTAACACAGAGTCCTCAAAGTGAGTAGATGAACTGAGAAGTACTTCATCAGACTCTGACATAGAGCAAATACATAATTCAGGATTTTATTGGTGTGTTTGTTAGTATTGTAGGTAGTAGTTCTGGAAAGGAGTTATTTCAAAGATTTGAGTCTTAATCTGTATTAATTCTCCAAAAAAAGAAAATTTGGAAATCTGACTAAAGGAACTTCCTCATCGTATTTGCATACCAATATGATCAGCCAATCCACTTGCTCCCAGCATTTCGATAGAGAAAATGGCCTTTGCAATAATAATCCTTTAATTCCCTTAGCAGAAACAACAGATTTAATTTCTAAACCTAAGAGGATTTTAACTATAAATTAATCTCTTAAAGCACACAATGGGCTTCTAGAAAAAAAAAAATGTTTGATTTGTTACTCTAGTCATTGTGTGTATCTTTTCACTATGTGATAGTGTTGGTACAACCTTAGGCACGTTTCAGAATCAGATCTTCCAGCTCACTGGTTTAGGGGAGGAGGAACATGGAGACTCTTATTATTGCTGATCTTAGTAAATCAAATATCCTCCCGCTTCTGCTTGTAACTAAAGAGAAGTTCTATTAGCGCCAGATGAAGATGTGCATGCCAGGTATCAAGCCAACCGTCTTTGAATTGTTTCCCCGAGAAAAAGCAGAATAAATGAAGATAACCCAGAGGCATGAGCACCATTAGTCACAAATTCAGGTTAGTATATTAACTGGAGAAAAATAAAAAATCAATGCTGATATTTTCAAATTAAGACTTGTATAAACAAATTGCAGAGGTCCTTAGAAATAAAATACCAAATGTCACTATACAGTGAGGGAAGGAGTTTTAAAGTTATGTTAAACATCGTTGAGACTTGACAGTCCTTGATATTTACAAATGTACTTCTGAAAACACGCAGGGACAACTCTTTCTCTACATCATTAAACATAGACTTACATAACACACACGAGAGTAAATGAATAAATAAACTTTAAATAGCCCGCACTATAGTGTATAGGAGAATGGGGCGTGTTCCCTGTGCCCCCAGTAAGTAGCCCTAAACAGCGAGGTTTCCATTCCCAGTTTTATCATTCTGCCAGTGATAAGTGAGGTGCTTTCCTTGGCTGACCACCTGGAGCTCTGGAATATAAAAGGCCCAGTGTCCCAGGAGAGGAGAGTGAGGGAACACACTAACTTGCAGTGTGATGAATGTGGTTCGTCCATCCCAGCAGCTGTCAAACAGATGAGCAGCTCGGAGCCGAATGGGGGTCCACAATGTGAGCGGGGCCTAGAACTAATCAGGTCTAATTAAGACGGACATGTTATGGTCCTGTCGTGTTGACAAGGTCCAGATTCCTGTAGCTATAAATGAGCCATGTTATAATTAGGATCTAATTGGGAATCTGGAAATGATACAAAAACCTGCATCCTCCAGAGTCTAAGGCAACGCGTGCGTGGGTTCTGCCGTGCATCTTATAGGACGATGAGTGTTCAATAAGATGGGTACTAAAACAAACAAGAGGGATATGAGTCAAAGGAGCTGTATTTCAGGGCACTTCTATGTATGACTAAGGACAGCATTCTGTACCGATATAAATATCCTCAAATTCCACTCCTACAAATTATAGGTTCATAATTTATCTTTATGGATAATATCTTAGGATTATTTTATAACGCTGCATACAAATAAAAAATTAAACAACTTGCTTGGGGAAAAAATACATTTACTTAAATTTCCATGATATTTAGAAGTTTGAGGAAATCTGTTCAACCAAGTTATATGTCTTTTTACATTTTTCCTCAAGTTTAAAAGTTGAAACAGGACCCCTGTGTTCACCTTAGCCCCATATTCGTGAAGACATCTCCCCAATAACACTCTGTTAAGATTTTAAGGCTATTTTTTTCTGGAATGTGTTAGTCATGGCTCACCTGACTATTTTTGACTTGTTCATATTAATAACGGTTAAAAATGAATCTGATAGTTTGATAGAAAACCTGTTTCAAAAATACATGATACTACTAAATATCTGTAAAACTGTGTTGTTCAGCCAGCTTATCAATTTGCAATTTAATCCTAGAGCGGATAAATTCAAATATTAAATAACAAATTCAGAGATGAATGATGATTCACTCTCTACTGTACTCTAAGAGTTTCAACTTTCATTGTTTGGTAGGTTGTTTTGTTTGCTTGTTTTTGTTATTATTTGTTGTTTGGTTTGGTTTGGTTATGATATTTGGTTTTTCGGAGAGGATTTTTCTCACCACAGTTTATCGAACATTCTCAGCGTATTTGCCCATCTTGTCTTCTCTTTAAAGAATATTTTTATACAGCGATACTTTAAAAGTTTACTCTCTTCAAATACTTATTTCTTACTATAAACAAGACATCCTTGTTTTCCTTGCTGCTGTTTCTAATGTAATGGGTACAGATACACGGGAGAACCTGTTCAGTGAGTCGAAGGACTAAAGCATCGATGCTTGCCGTTTAATAATGATATCCTCCACAGTAAAGTCTTTTTTTTTTTTTTAGTGAAATGTGTGTACATTTCTGATTCACAAATGGCTTAGGTATACTCCAACTCCAGTTCCTTACCTCATTCCTTAAAGGCTGAAGTAATTAATGTGCTGGCTTTTATGTATGTATTGAGTTCCCATTTTCCCAAAACCATGTACTTTATATTATAAACAAAACTGTAATTTCTGATTTACTAATTACCTTGTGCTGTATTTCCAATTCAATAAAATGCTTGTTACAACTATTGTAAAATAACGTAAGACACTTAGAGAGATAAAGCACTTGGTGTGCCAGTAAACTGAGAGAGCAATGGTTGTCTCCACAAAGCAGTAGGGTTTTCAGAATTTATAGGTATGAAATTAGCCAAAAATCTCTACAAATATTTTAAGTATGAACAGAGTACTTGTTACCAATAAAATAAAATACAATGAATTTTGATAAGACTTGCTACACTGCCTCTGTTCTATAGGAGTACATATTCCTCAAGATCCTTTCTGGTTTTGTTTTTTCTGTTCTTTGCCTCTTCATACTGATTTAGGCACACCTTCCAAATAGATCTGAATGTATGCTTTCTAATGTAATTAACTCAAATCAAAAACCAAATCTCAGGATTTCTACACTTCTCTTCCTTCCCAGTTATATGCTTGATATCTTACCCAGGGTTTCCTATTTTTTGTAAATGTACTATCACAGTAATTATTAAATGGTGTAATAATAATAAAACATTTCACTGATAATTACACACTGCACATGGTTTATAGAGTTTTTTACAAAAAAGTCATTCATTAAAAATTACTTTTTCCAACTTAGATTCACCTAATAAACAAATGGAAAAAAATGTTAAAGTGTTAAGTAATTAAACCATTCATTGAGAGCCTGGCATGAACAATTAATTTTGGTCTATATGCCAGCGATGCTTTAAAAGGTTTTGCACTGTTGTCTAGGCAATCTAAAGGTCTTTTTCTTTTTCTTTTTTTCTTTTTCTTTTTCTTTTTTTCTTTTTCTTTTTCTTTTTCTTTTTCTTCTTCTTCTTTCTTTGTTTCTTTCTTTCTTTTATAGAATGTGAGCTCAAATTTCACCACATGTGAAATCCTTTGTTGTATAAACATTTTTTTCAGAAATTCATAGGCTTTTTATTTCTTTTTTTTTTTTTTTTTTTTTTTGAAGAAGCCAAGAGAAGTCTATGTACGGATAATGTGTATGGTTTGAACTAGAAACCTCAGAGTGGTCCAACTCTCCTGTACATGGAGATGACTTACAGTCTGAGGTTAACAGATTGGCTCAGATAAGGCTGGCTGGACTATGTTCTCCATCTCTGCAGCAGGAAGGGTTCCAAGAGGTGGGGCAGTGACATGTCAACTAATTCCTTGATTTCTCAGATTCCCTGACCTCTCTGGTTTTTGTTTGTATGTTCGTTGTTTGTTTGTTTTGCTTCTTTGGGATTTTCTTAAACAAATGGAAAGAAACTAAGGGAATTGCAGTCTTTGGGGTGGATATATATATATATATATCAGAGCAAAGACTGTTTCATGGAAGTTTTTAAGAATTTTCCTTAAGTGTTTTTTCATTATAGATATACAATTTGTCCCAGGAGTCTAGGCAAATCCTCCTTTTGCATTTTAAGGGTGGTTATAAGGAACTGAAAATGGCTTCTGGGATAGAGGCTCACTTTAACCTCTTCACTCATTCTACTAAATCACAATTGTTTCACTATTTTTTATTAGATATTTTCTTTATTTACATTTCAAATGTTATCCCCTTTCCTAGTTTCCCCTGCGAAAATCCCCTATCCCCTCCTCCCTCCCCCTGCTCCCCAACCCACCCACTCCCATTCCCAGTCCTTGCATTCCCCTATACTGGGGCATATACCCTTCACAGGACCAGGGGCCTCTCCTCCCACTGACGACCGACGAGGCCATCCTCAGCTACGTATACAGCTAGATCCACAAGTCCCACCATGTGTTTTCTTTGATTGGTGGTTTAGTTCCAAGGAACTCTGGGGTACTGGTTAGTTCATATTGATTTTCCTCCTATGGGTTGTTTCACTATTTAATGAATCCCCTTCTCCCTCTGGAAGACTATTCTAAGAAACCTCCTACCGTATTGCATAGATTTTTTTTTTTTTAATGTTGTTGAACACTGTGATTGTCCTGGAAACAAAAGACTACTTTACACGAAGAAGGGAAGAATTCTAATAAAATCGATGTGTGAAGAGAAAACTTAAAGTTTTAAGGACAGTTTCAGTTTATTTACCATTTTTCTTCTCCCATTACTGCTCCACGCATGATCATTTGGAATACATTTTTTACACCTCTCATGAACAATACATTTAAAATTGTTAAGTTAAAAGGGTGCAAAATAAGCCAAAGATAGCACTAAGTAGATCCTCCAGTAAGTTCATGAATTTTGTTGTTAAGTAGATCTGTGCAAAAAAATAACATCAGCTTGTTTATCCGTGAGGGAAAATCTATCTCAGATTATATCTTGTTGCTAATTTTAAACTCAGCATCTACATATGTAAGTCAGTGGCCACTGTAAGTATAGATACTCAGGAAAAGTAATACTGGATTTTTGAATTCTCTCTTCCAGCTGCTATCATGGAGTTTTGCATATTCTCTCTCTCTCTCTCTCTCTCTCTCTCTCTCTCTCTCTCTCTCTCTCTCTCTC
>NC_034601.1:64560785-64570908 GCF_900095145.1 Mus pahari
CCCTGCTCCCCTACCCACCCACCCCCACTACTTGGTCCTGGCCTTCCCCTGTGCTGGTTCATATAAAGTTTACAAGACCAAGGGCCTCTCTTCCCAATGATGGCCGATTAGGCTATCTTCTGCTACATATGCATGTATTCTAAAATATCCTTTACTCTTTTAAATGAATGGCACTTGCTTTTGAAGGTATTGAAATTTAGGTATTCATTCATTTTTACATATAAGTTTTCATCTTTTCCAAATCTTAAACACAAAAGAAAGGCTAAATTTCAAGCAGCCTTAAAATATGGATTAGGTTTCGATGGTACGTAATTATTGCCATTGAGACCATACTCAGAATTAAGGTAGGGTCTGATTAGCAAAATTGTTAGCAGGAAAATCAGAGTTCTCACTGTGGGAGAAGATAAGTGTGAAATGGTACTCTATTGAACCATAGAGAGAATACAATTTCTTCATAAGCAGCCTGGCAGGTGCATAAGAAAGAAGATGTGTATCCTATGTGATTGCCTTATTCTCCTTGAATATACCAAGGTAAAACAGAAGCCTGTGACCACGTGAAGTCTGATTCAGGTATACTTAATGATCATTGCAGCTGTAGTGCTGATGATCGAAGCCTAGAAACAACGCAGACATGCATCCTCTAAAATAGGGGGAACACAGTTGCATTAAGACAGTAGAATGTTCCTTAGCATTTAAGGAAAACACCATTAATATACACTACATTGTGGAGGAGTCACCCAAAGCTACCCTTGGTAAAAGAAGCCAGAGAAACTGTGAATAAATGTTATGTATTTCTAGTCACATGGCAGTCTATGAACTGTAGAGTTGTGCACAATGACTGTAGATTTGTGGATGCTTGAGTTGGAAGTAACAAAGGGTGTGGGAAAGTTATAGAAAAGGCACATAAAAATATTTCAGGCAAGATACAGTGGCCATCTAGAATGTGAGAGTTTCGAGGCTATATGCACAGATGTGTGACAATTTAGATATTTTTTTATAATGATAGGACTGGGATGTGGATTCACAAAAGAAAATATACCTATATTGACAGTTTATTTTGCATATGTGGACATACTTTTGAACAAGTAAGTCATTTATTTGTTTGCACTTATGATACTTTGAGGTAGAATGCAATCACAACAGGATAATAAAAAGTATTTTGGGTTACACTCAGTGGGTGAGACTCTGTCTAAAACACACACACAAATACGCATACCTTTCAGTTATACAAAATTATAGCATGTTTTAGATATGATATTAATTTAATTTATAAGAACACAAGAAAACTCTTAGTTTTTCTCTTTCCAACCTTCCTAATTCTTCAAATGTTCTTCATAATGTGTGAATTTATAAAATTTAGATTTCCTCCATCAAATCTATCAATATGAATTTTACCAAAGACACCCGAAATAACATTTTCAACAATTCCTTATGATTGTAACCGACTAGTCTCCTTAAAATTACAACGACTTACTTCAGGAAATTTCAGAGGTATTGCATTTATGCCAAAAAATTATTTAAAAAATATACCTGTGACTACCCTATTGACTGACATAATGGAACACAAGATAGATAGAAAGGCATGGAGGAGTTAGGGGAGGACTGAAAGAGCTGAGGGGGTTGCAACCCCATCGGAAAAACAACAGAATCAACCAACCAGACCCCTCAGAGCTCCCAAGCACTAAGCCACCAACCGAAGAGTACACATGGAGGGACATGGTTCCAGCTACATATGTAAGAGAATTGCGATCGGCATCAATGGGAAGGGAGGCCCTTGATCCTGTGGAGCAGTGGGGCAGGAGATGGGATGGGGAGAACACCATCATAGAGGAAGGGGAGGGGAATGGAAAAAGGGGATTGTGGAGGGGAAACCGGGAAGGGGGGTAACGTTTGAGATGTAAATAAATAAAATAACCAATTTAAAAATGTACCACTCCAAAACAGACATGTAGAACAATGGAATAAACTATATGCCTCACGAAAGAAAGAAAGAAAGAAAGAAAGAAAGAAAGAAAGAAAGAAAGAAAGAAAGAAAGAAAGAAAGAAAGAAAGAGAACAGGAAAGGAAAGGAAAGGAAAGGAAAGAAAAGAAAAGAAAAGAAAAGAAAAGAAAAGAAAAGAAAAGAAAAGAAAAGAAAAGAAAAGAAAAGAAGAAAAGAGAAATGCATGTATTAGTCAGTGTTTTTTAAAGTCTTGACTTCTCCCAAGGCTGCACTCAAAAGCAGAGTGTAAGCCATAGTGACAATCACCCTCACCAGCTGATTTTGACCATATCAGGAAGGGAACAGTATAAATGGTAAATGCCCCAAGGAAAGGGAGAACTTTGTTGTAGGGAGAACTGGGCTTGATTACATTACTCAGGCATGTGTATGCTGTGGATAGTTCCTGTGCTATCATTCAGTTCATGGAATTTTTATCTAGCTCTTTCATTTTGCTTGGGCCAAAAATAGACCCTGTGTGGGATATCTGTTCTCATTAATCTTTTTTTTTTTTTTTTTAAATCTGTCAATTGGAGTCCTGTGGAATGCTGCTCATACAATGACAGTATTGTATCTGGTGGGTGAGTGGAGAGAATTCATGCAGTCAAAAGAGGTGGCATTTTATACACCCATTCTAAAATACCATGCTTGAATGCTAGATTTCTATTGGGTTTGTGAAATCAGAAATCTTTTTTAAAGTTTGTTTTCAGAACCAGACCCATACATAGCTCCATCTTGCCTGTTTCATTCCTTCTGACCCCTGCCTCTAGGTATGCCCATAAGTATTACAAATAAAGCAAAGCTTTTGAAGATGAAAGGACATTTTTGTGGTTTGTTTTTTGGTTTTTCTTTTTTTGAGGGGAGGGAGTGACAGTTTTACTATTGCCTTGGAGTAATTATCCTATATTTCTACCCACTAGAATAAGTCCCTTTCATTCTTATTTTGGAAACTTTATTAGAAGTTTCCATCTATTGGAATGTACACGATTGCTTTAGTTTACCTAATGACTTACACAAAGGAAACTACCAACTCAGAGATTAAACCTCCTACAAATACCAAGGGTAGAAACTGGCAAATTAGTGTTTCTCCTTGGAATTAGAATTTTAAATTGCTGAAAGGTAGACAGACATGCACTCTTGACTTGAAAGAAAGAGCAAATATAAATTCTTTTCCTAGAAAGTTCATGTTTGTACTACACGCAGTTTGCAGTTTAGAAATCTATATGCAGACACATTTGACACCACGATGAATTTTATTTAATTCCATGCATAGAATGACCTTTCAACCTGTCTGCATCAGGTTCCAGTGGGAAATGACACCAAACCTTATCTACCACATGCTGTTCATGTCACGTATGTCCTTTTAAAACTACTCACTTAATACTCATAAGTATTGTTTACTTGAATAATTAATATATTGAAGGTTTTAATGTCTTCCTGATAGTGCAGTCACTTTTTTAAATCCAATTTTTATTCTTTGACTGTTGTTTCAACATTTGAAAATTTTCAGAGTGGATATTTTGACAACTTTTTATAACTTAAACAATGGAACTATTCTAGCATGAGTCATGGCTATAATTTGAAGGGTGGGATATATGATAACATACATACAGGTGCTAAAGGAATGTAGTTACATTAACTCTGTGCTTTGAAGATATGTAAAAACATAAGGACACTTGTGTCAAGATGATTAAGCATTGTTGTACTTAATATACATAATGTACATAAATGTATTAAATATTATGTAATATTTATCTATCTCTATTTGGATAGTTTGGTATTAACAAGCTTTGAGTTTCTTCTTCAAAAGAATCCAAAGTTGGAATATCTATCTCTATTTGGATAGTTTGGTATTAACAAGCTTTGAGTTTCTTCTTCAAAAGAATCCAAAGTTGGAAACTTAGAAATAAATTTTTTCTCTGCTTATTCACTGATTAGAATCCTCCAGTTTAAGTCTAAATTACGTTCCTTATCATTGCTAAAAAAAAAAGTTCTGTATGTACCATACATGAGAAGGTGCACTTGTAATATCTGGTATTTTAAAATTATTTAACATGAGATTTCAAACCTTTAGTCTTTGGAAGAAATTCAAACCTGCATCTTTGTCTACTGAGTTTACAGCTGTGACAGGAGTTTAGGATTGGCTGACTCTCTGGGTCAGATGTCCTGACTTACAACACAGAAATTCTACACCCACACCAAAGTAATATTTCACTGCTATTGGCTAATAGAGAGTGGTAGAGTCTTTTCAAAGGGACCATAAAATAGAGAAATAGACAGCATGCACTACTGGAAATTTTAACTTTTAAACCCTGCTTCCTGAAGGGAGGCATAATACTATCTGTAATGTGCTTAATCCTTCACAATTTCACCAAGGTCAGAGACCATTAAAATAGGAAGGAAGAAAAAAAAAAAGAGGGGAGAGACATGCACATTGAATAAAAAGGCACAAAGCAAGCTGGATGGGGGAGGAAGAAAATGTGTTTTTAAACCCAAAGGCTTTTTGTTCGTGTGTTGCCAATCAATCATGCCAGCTGGTGTGGTTATAGGTTAGTCTGACGATCTATTTTCACAAGATCCCTAAAAAATTTTTAACCTCTAAGAGACTGGCATATTCTCACCAGAACATACATATACATAAACCTATACATACATGTACACATGCACATACACATACATATATTTATATAACCTTTAATTGTGAATTTAAGAATTACTGGCATGGTAATAGTTCCCATTCAAGTGGTTTCACCCAGTGAAATTCTCAAGTCCGAGATATTGTAGTATCCCCTTACAGAACTCCTGTGGAAAAGGGGATAGAATTCTCAGACTTCAGTGTGTCACTGAAATGACATTCCTTGCTAGTTGTATGTCATTTTAGCACAATATTATGTTGCCTCAATTGGATATCACAGATGACAAAATTCAACGCCAGAGCACTGCTGCTTGCCTCGGAGAATCCTGGATCGTGTGCTGGCTGGGCTCTTTGCTAACATGGTACAGTCTCATGATGCTTCAATTTTAAGAGCATGTTAAAATTGTCAGAGCAAGTGATGTACACAGGTTGTAGAAATGGTATGCTGTTTACAACAAGCATCCATTTTTCATTTCTCCCATCCCCTGGGATCTAACGTAAATCAAAACAACTCAAACGTTTTTAATTTTAATGTGGGGTTAGCAGCTGTTCCCCAGAACTCCAGTTGCCACCAAAGTGTGATTTTCTTGAGCCTAGTCAGACTGACAGTGGACCAAGATCTGGTTACACATCATGATACTTAACCATACATATGCCCATTAGAGAGCTGAGCAACAAAGAACTCTGTTTACTTAAACGCACACTTTTGCCAAAGTCTAGCAGTTACAGCGCTTAAGTAACTGTCCCTACAGTGCTATGAATCACGATGGTGGAGAAATGTAATCAATTCCTGACAAGACCTTTTGATGTGCTCCATTGTCATTTGACATAACAAATGACCTATTTAAGGAGTGCGGAGCTAAACTCAGCTGCTTAAAGAAAGGGACTTCAAGCGAATATTTCCAACAGTTTACTTTAAATGTTTATATTTGATGCAGTTCTTTTAAAAATATGTAGAGTTAGACTCTGCTTACTTTTCAAAGGAAAAAAGAAGTAAATTGGAAAAGCTCATTTGAGCTCCAAAAGCTTATTCTTTAATGCACTATTCATAAGACAATTGCTTTAAACACTGGCTAACCTGAGAATTATATTAGGATTACCTGAGTTTTAAAAATTAGACACCTTCAAGAACTATAATGTTTTCAGTTACTCTAAGTTGAAAACCTAACTTTTGTAAATCTAAAGGGACCAAAAGAATGTGTGGTGTTTTACATTTTTACTTAAAGCATGTTTGGGTTAGCTACACAGGCAGACAAACAAAGTAAATCAGAGAGATGAGGCCAGCCATGGTCTGATTTGAAGTCCGTGATCCAAAAGTATACACCACTGGTTGCTGAGTCTCCCTAACATGTCTGTTTCTCCAAGTGGAGAATCCAAACACACCACAGAACAAATGCAGAGCTCTGAGTAGTGAATTCATCTGGAACTATATTAGTCTTCTTTAAAATTCATGCAAAATAAAGTAACTACATTTCCGTTGGAGAGATGTCTCACGTCTACCACCCAAGCACCCTGCTAACAAGTCTGAAATGATGATATGCACTGAGTCATCCCAAAGTCACAATTCTCTTGCCCAGCCTATACAGAAAGCATTACTATTCATCACTTAAGGCTGGGATAGCTATTAACAGTCCTGCTGTAAAGCGCGGTTATTTGAAAGATGGCTTCATAGATTTTATACACTAAGGAAAGCTGTTCACTGGTAGATTCCTTTTACTTACCCTTATGTGGTGTGTTAATTTAGTGTACTCATGCATCATAAAGAACCATTGTTAGAGAGAGTGGGCATAAGCGAGTTCTCCACCTACAGCCTTTTGCCACGACTTTGAAAATGTGCTTCTCTCCTTCAATACCATTCCTCAGCTATTTGTCCATACTGCACTTGGGTTCCTGTTCCAACTGCGTCTAGTGACCATGACAACCAGCTTCTCTTTCTTTTAGAATTAAACTGATACGGGTGGCTTATTTTATTTGTGGATGGAAATAATCATGAAATGACAATGAAAGAGACTGGCATGCAAATTTTATTTCATTTAAAAATCTATGGTCAGAGCTATTCAGTCAATTGTTTCGCCATCTTTCCACCACCTATTTGTATGTCCAGCATTTTTTTCAGGACACCAACCTGTATGTGGGTAGCTGTCTCCAACTCATCAAACTCCTTTCTCTGTAATCTTTGCTTCATGATTTAGGATTCAAAACTAGTAAATCATGATCTATTCTTTCTTCTTAATCCTCTTTCAGAATAGCATATTTGTTTTTTCTTCTTCTTTTCTTTTATTGGATATTTTCTTTATTTACATTTCAAATGTTATCCCCTTTCCCGGTTTCCCCTCCGGAAACCCCCTATCCCATTTTCCTCCCCCTGCTTCTATGAGTGTTCCCCCACCTACCCACTCCTGTCTCTCTGCCCTGGCATTCTCCTACACTGGGGCATCGAGCCTTCCCAGGACCAAGAGCCTCTCCTCCTGTTGATGTCCAACAAGGTCATCCTTTGCTACATATGTGGCTAGAGCCATGAGTCCTTCCACGTGTACTCTTTGGTTAATGGTTTAGACTCTGGAAGCTCTGTGGGGGTCTGGTTGGTTCATATTGTTGTTCTTCCTATGGGGTTGCAAACTCCTTCAGCTCCTTCAGTCCTTTTTCTAACTCTTCCATGGACCCCATGCTCAGTCCAATCAACCACTCTTTTTTTTCTGTTTCTTTATTTTGGGGACAAGATTATCATACCAGATTTACTGGACTGACTCAGAAGTTTTGATCCTTTTACTTCAGGAATAGCTGGGTTCATAGCTCTATGCTCCTAAGCCCAGCTTCAAGCATTCTTCTTATAAGAATATTTTGACAAATAAGTGTGCATTCCTCTCAGGAAGATTATTTCTCCTACTGTTTGCATTTTTTTTTTTTTACTCCTGTGCAGTTCTTATTTGTAGGGTTGAGGGCTCAGGAAACATTATCCTGACTGAGCAGGTAATAATGGAGATATCGTTGATAAAGATGCTTGTAGACATGAAGATTCAGAGAAGAGGGCATATGCATATAGAAGCCGGTATGAGTAGACTTTAAAACAGAGTAAAGGAAACATGTTACACGGAAGAACATCGCTGTTGCTCAATCAGAGAATGAAAATATTCAAGTATGCTGGGGTTGCCACTTTAACCACTCTGCACAGCCTTAGAGGACAGTAAGCAGAAATGAGGCAAATGCTCAGGCATGGAGAGGACAGAGGATGAGGAAAACTCTCACAGATGTATTTTTCATTATTAGTGACAAGGATAGGATCGCTCAGTGGGCAGTGCACTTCCTCTTCCAATATGTGGAGCATTTGCACCCTACAATATCGCATCATGACACGAAAGTTATGTTTGCTCTGGGAATTTTCCTCCTGAAATCATGTAAGGTGGTGATGCTATTCTTGTCCTCAGTCAAGAGTCGACAGAAAGTTCAAAGAGAAATTGGGCAACTGAGCTGTTGAGTATTAATGACAGTATTATCATGTCACCTAAATCCAACCCAAACTTGTACCTCTGCAGCTTCTGCCACAACTGTGCCTGAACGTCCGAAATGAAATGGGGAGGATGATGAATATTGTTTTCTCAAAGAAATCTAATTAGAAATCCCCCTCTCAGTCCTTCCTTCTTCCCTCTCCTTCTCCATTTCTCCTGCTCATACTTTACTTTCTCACTCATTGCCTCTGTCCCCTCTCTCTTCTTAGCTAACCAAGCACACAGACAGACAGACAGACAGAAAGACAGAAAGACAGATGTACATTAACACACAGAGATGCACGCACACGCAGAGACACACACAGACAGCCACACAAACAGACACATACATGCATTCATCCACTGCATTATTTTGCCAGATTAATAGCAAACATTGCCTTTATTAAATTCAAAATCAAAACACAAATAATGTAATTTGTTGCTTGAGAACATAATCTTGAATCTGAGACAGGTAATGTCACATAATAAATGCTTTATTGTAATTATTATAATTTTAAAATAGAAGAGCCATTCTGTATCATTGCACTTCAGCTGAAACCTTTTTATTTCTTTTTTCTTGTGAAGACAGAAGTCTCTTAGGAACAGAGAAAAATGCACTGAAATCAGAAAGTCACAGATTGAAGTTTACAGAAGCACACAAGCTTTTACCTTCTTCTTCTTCTTCTTCTTCTTCTTCTTCTTCTTCTTCTTCTTCTTCTTCTTCTTCTTCTTCTTCTTCTTCTTCTTCTTCNTTCTTCTTCTTCTTCTTCTTCTTCTTCTTCTTCTTCTTCTTCTTCTTCTTCTTCTTCTTCTTCTTCTTCTTCTTCTTCTTCTTCTTCCTCCTCTTCCTCTTCTTCTTCTTGTTACAAAATTCTCATCTAAATTCTTGTTAAAATTTAAAATTACTTCAAAGACTAGAAAACACTAATCAATCTTTCCTTTGGGTATAATATTTACTATACAAACAAAAAATAGCACCATTGCTTTATTATTATTATTATTATTATTATTATTATTATTATTTGGGATTTTTCTCACAATCAGTGCTATCTAGAAACTTGGAAATAAATATAAAAGGACAATAACAGGTGAGGAGAAACAAAATTCTGGATGTAGTAATAACAAAATAAACTGGCACACAAAACTCTAGGTCATTTTGCAGGGCAGCTGTGGACTACTAAAGGAGGCTGGGGCAGGAACCGGGCTTTCAGATGCATGATAAGATTGATTGTTCAGCAGGGTCTCTGCATCTGGCCTCATGGATTTCAAGCAGTTCCAGATTTCTGTATAAGATTGAAATACACAGGAACTTGGAGATTATGTTAGGAAAACAGAAATTCACAATGACACTCACACACACACACACACACACACACACACACACACACACACACCAGAGGAGATTGTAAACTCACAGAATGCACTAAAATAAGAACACAAAAAGTTGAGATGCGATGGTAGCTTGGTTCTTCCCCCGCCCCCCATTTAGTCACTGTAACTGTGGCTTATGCTTTAAGTTTGGGAACCCTTCGTTAAACTTAGCCTTAGGACTCAAGATCCCTCATCAAAGCCAGTCATTCATAAATGAATAAAAAATGAGGTCATTCAAAAGTATTCCTTCTTACTCAGAAGTAGATTAATGATAGGAAATTGTAAGTGTCAAGGGACTATCTCTCTGGACCTTTAAAAGTTTCACTAGGAAAAAAAAGGAAATGGAAATGGTGGGGGTTTTGTGTGTGTTTTTAATCAGGTGCAAAGATTGAAAATTGAAGATTAGAATTGCATTTCTATGGAAAATAAGTAGAAATCTTAAAACGTGATTCAAGTTCAAAATTTTCATGTGGTTATTTAATCTTCAAGAAATATTCTAAGTTGAGAGAGAGAGAGAGAGAGAGAGAGAGAGAGAGAGAGAGAGAGAGAGAATGAGAAAACAAAGAAAGGGAGGAAGGAAGGAGAGCTTTGGGTACTGGTGTTCTCCATTCAAATGACCAGAATGCTCTATTTTTGTTTTACATTTATCAGCGC
>NC_034601.1:64571758-64580259 GCF_900095145.1 Mus pahari
TTGAGGGACATTTGGGTTCTTTCCAGCTTCTGGCTATTATAAACAAGGCTGCTATGAACATAGTGGAGCATGTGTCCTTATTACAAGTTGGAACATCTTCTAAGGGAAGGCCAGGGCCAGGAAGTCTGAGTGGGTGGATTGGGAATCAGGGTGGGGGGAGGGTAGAGGGGACATTCGGGATAAAATTTGAAATGTAAATGAAGAAGATATCTAATAAAAAAAGAAAAAGAAAAATATGAGGAACTACCTGAAAGATGTGGAGAACTATGTAGTCATTGGGCATCCTTATCTTTTAGCACCTGTACAACACACTTGCAGATAAAAGTGCCGAGGAGGACATGGGAACTTTAAGTTGTCCATCAAAGCGTTATTTAAGGCGTCCATCAATAGAAAATTATGAAGTCAAAGAGAGTAATCGAGACTTGTGGACTTAGTCACTGGGTGACTAGAGATTTGTCTCCTGTGCCATTTATGTCTCAGTCAAGTTTTGTGGCCAGAAAAATCACCAAAGCAGAGAGATTGATTGGTTACGCTATCAGATTGAATATCGACTTTCTAGACAAAGGATATCTCTAAAATGAAGAGCAAAAACTACACGGACCAAAAATATTTCCAAACATACAAATTGTATGTATGTAATTTAATTCAGATGTTGAAATGGTCTGTTATGTATCCTCCTCAAAAAAACCCAAAGTATTTAGTGTTACCATTCTATGATGTCATAATCTCAAATTTTATATAAAGTTCCAGTGACTCACTGTGCTCTGGAAACTTTCCTAAAGTTGACATACCATATAAATGTGTGTGTGTGTGTGTGTGTGTGTGTGTGTGTGTGTGTGTGTGTGTGATGTGTATGCAAAAGATGAGGAACAAATATGTATACCTGTTTTTTCTCGTGATTGAGGTTCATATAGCAGAACATAAAATGGCTTACCTCATCTTTAACTCACATGACTTGACCATCAATACTCATGTAATGAAACCCTTATGTTGACCTGGAATTTATGAAATTGAAATCAACTGCAATTGCTTTCTGTCAAGACTTGAATTGTAGCACTATTATTATGATCACAATTATTCTTTAATTTCATGTGCACAAGTATCCATCCATCTAACATTCATGTTGAAATCTCACACTGCTTCTTGGGCTGCCTTTTCTAGAAAGAATCCCTGGAAATTTAAAATACATTAATTCTTCATATTTTTTATCATATTCTTCACAACATTCAAATAGGACATTAGTTGCATTTGAGTAAGTGGAAGCTGGTGGCGTTGCTATGCCAGGCACATTCCTGTGAGGAGAAATAATTTCTAATCAATTATTGCTGAAATTTACTCTCATCAACTTTTCTGTAACATTTGATAAGGGAAAGGCTCTTTGTAACTTTTACAAGATGGGTATTTTTTGCCTGCATCTGTAAATAATTGTATATAATTATAATTTTCCAAAGCATTAATAAATAGATCAAAGGTTGTAGAGTTACTTCTCATAGAAAGTTCTTTAAATCCAGAATGCTAGTGGCTCATTTTAAGCCTACAGTCAATCTGTGCCTAAAATTAGCTACGTAAGGAATGTTATCTGGTTCTCTGTGGTGATGAATTTAGTCAAATGGGTATTGTTACTTTTCCACAGAATATTTCTACAAATGTGCAATGAGAGAGAGAGAGAGAGAGAGAGAGAGGGGGAGAGAGAGAGAGAGAGAGAGAGAGAGAGAGAGAGAGAGAGAGAGAGAGAGAGAGAGAACAGTAATTTCAGTGGAGACTGCACACAATGGCTGATGACATATCCCACCCACAAAGATTTTATGTGAAATTTGAAATTACTGTTTAGTCGTCTAGAAATGCATTGATATGAAGTTCTTAATGGGCGTCACTAAGACTTCTCAGCAAATGTTGGCCCACATCTGATAAATTCAGGAAGTATGATAATATGTAATTTACTTGAGTCATATTTGTTGATTCACTTATGACTGACTACCTTACTTATATTTTGCTAAAATATTTTTAATTAACACTTTTGTATACCTTTTTAATTCACGTGCCATATAGCTTCCAAATAATACAAAGAATGTGCATAATCTTCTACCTCCTTGTCACCATGTGTCATTGAGTTTCGTCTTGTCATTGGGTTTCATCTCTGCTTCACCTGTCCCATCTTTATTTTCTCATTTCATGTAGCAACATTTTCTAATGTTAGATTAGAATTTTAATAGTGAACAATTATGAAAATAAATCTTAAACCTATTTACCCATGTCTCACATACACAAAAATGCATACTAAGTTTACATTACCCAACTCTTTGGAAATCCAGGACTCACATGTGTTAGGTTATGGAGAGACACAGAGTTTAATGGTCTTTGCAATATATTGCACAATTTCCTGTATCCTCTCCCTTAGGAGGAATTTTCAAAAAAGTTCTGCGGAGCTAAGAAAAACACTGGAACTTTGATATGTCTCATTGGTCCTGCTTCCTCTTCATTTCATAGCTTCCTTGAATGGCCCCATGCTTAAAACTTCCTTTGTGCCTCTGGATACCAGGCAATTCATGACCATGACAGACCAGATAACATTCCTTACATTGCTAATTTTAGGCACAGATTGACTGCATGCTTAAAACAAGACACCAGCATTCTGGATTTAAAGAGCTTTCTATGAGGAGTAACTCTGCAACCTTTGACCTATTTAGTAATGCTTTGGGAAATTACAATTATATACAGGTGCAGGCAATATGTTAAGAAAAACATTGCAGACATTGGTTTGCTTTCCATGATTTCACATTCTTCCATGGGGGCTATAGATTTGTAAGTCAAGTGAGTGTGATATTTAATAACTCTTTTTCCTTTATATTTTTTTTTTGTGCAACTAAAATATGACCTCGGAATAGCTAGTTCCATAGACTTTTGAAAAGAATGTTTTTTGAATAACATGCTCATTTATAAATCACTGTGAATATTAAAAATATTTTATGAGTTCACTTATTAATAGTACCTAATATAATAATATGGTAATATGAAGTCAAGATTGTTAATTCATGTAATTTTTCATCAAAAATATTTTAAATGGAAATAATATTTTTAAAAAACTGTTGTGACAACAACATGACTAGGGTCCCTTTCCCAGCCACGTTTTCTCACCTGTTCTAAGTGTTTTTAAGGATTAAACTTACTTAAAGGCAACATTTCGTCGCTCTTATTCAGGGTTTCACCATTCGCCATCTTACTTCTGCTACAAATGAGAACTCACAGTTCACAATAGTGAATCAAGAGTTGTATCGTTGTGCATAATTTAATCACCCTCTTCTCTCCTATTACAGAATCCTTTGAGGTTTACTCTGCTACGTTACTAATTAAACACAAATCTTGACATTTTATGTTAATTCTAAGTAAGATTATCATTTGTAAACTACTTCTGTCCCCAGCATGCCTATATATAGTAACAATTCTGCAAATACCAAAAACGCATGAGACATAGGTTTGTACTACATATAACAAAAGATTTTCAGTATAAACACATAGTTTTTAGATTATGAATAATACCTGTAAGACAGATTTATATTCTTTATGAGGATAAGTTTTAGAGCTAATTTGTGTCTGTGCATAAAATTCTAGCAATGACTCTATGTACCAAAATTATTAGACATATGTTAAATATTGATTTAAAAATTTCATGCGTTTCCACTGTGGTAAGTCACTTAATTGATCATAAATCAGGAAGAAACACACACACATGTATCTAAAGATGCAAGTTGGATAAATGTAAAAGAAAATTTTATTTCTAGTTAGGATGGATGTCATTACGGCTAGAAATGCTGGTTTCAAATATGATTTTATGTGCCTGGATATTCAAATATTTGACACATCATATAAAAACCACACCAATGTCCAGAACTTCATGGAAATATGACTTTGTATTACCTCATGAATACATGCAGACCGTCTTCTTATCCATTGTATGAGCATACATAGAGTCCCTTCTCAGAGTTAAAGGAAGGAAATGGGACAGAGTTAAAAATGAGCAATCTTGAAAATTTTACATTTAACATAACAAATTTGTGTTTCATTTCATCAATATTGTGAGCACTCTGAAGAAGAAATCTGTAGGCGGTGAGGTGGGAGTGAGTGGGTGTGGGGACCCCCCTTCCTAGAAGCAGGAGTATGGGGAGATGGGATGGGAGTTTGCAGAGGGTAAACCAGGAAGGGGGATTTCATTTGAAACGTAAGTCAATAAAATAACCAATAAAAAAGAAAAAGACATTTGTAAATAAAACAATGAAGATTCTTAAATCCCACAAAATAAAATGAAATTTTTAATTATAAAATGAAGATGCAGATGGAATGATTGCAGGATACAGCTGTTAACTGGGTATAATAAACTGTTTAAAATTTTCTTTGAATGCATTCTAATATTACCTAATACACATGTTCATAATGTTCAGTTTTCACACTATATCGTCAACTATGTAGTGCGTTAACTACATATCAGTTTATTTTGAAACTAGCACAAACCTGAGCATGGTAGCACACATACACAGCATTGGGATGAGGGCCATGAAAGAATAATGCTGTTGAAAAAAAATTTGCTAAAATATTGAACTTAGATCTTTCCATACAAATGCCAGGAAGTACTGAGCATTTTAGCAATCCTCTAACCACTCTTCTTTCCCCATTGATGCCTTTATTACAGAGAATCTAAGATCCCTTGTGTGGTTGATGGTTTTTAGTGACGGAAGGGTCATTCAGTGTTGTATCCCACTATCTGAATTTTACCTTTTCCCTCGATACTAGCTGAATTATGTGTGTGTGTGGCTGGCAGCTATTCTCAAATTCTTGCAATACTCCAAACCCTCCAAAAGGTTTTTTTTCCCTGAATAAAAACAAAACAAAACAAAACAAAACAAAACAAAACAAAACAAAACAAAACACTGTAGCAGGTAGCCATGGCTGTCCTGGTCTGGTAATGTGAACCGGGTTGTCTGAACTCTCAGGGATCGTCCTGCCTCTTCCTCCCAAATGCTTAGATTACAGGTGTGTGTCTGCACTTTTGGTAATCACACATTTCTTGTGTTTCACCTTATTCATTAACATTCATGCATTTCTCTGAGGAAAAACAAACAAAAAAAAAAAAAACTGACTCTTCGACTTCTTGTCTTCACAGTGCACAAAAGACCTAATCAGTCCAAAGCTCTATGCGGCTTACTTTTGAAACACGTTTCTTATCTTCACGTCCCCTGTCACTCCGCCTCTTCATGTTCTCATTGTGTGTTTCTTGGACACGGCACTCAACATTTCCCATGAGGAAAGCTCTTCGAGAGCAGACTCTTATCAGCCTCCCATACTCACATTTGTCCTGGGTACATATTATATGCCCAGAAAACGCTTTGATTGAATGAGCAGTTGGATGGGTAATGAGAAGGCTTCTATTTCTGGTGACTGCACTCAACTCGCTTACTCTCTAAACGCTATCTTGAAAGTTCCCTATTCTTCACTATCATCAGACCTTCAAAACAAGATTTCATCACCCCCAGAAACTCCTTCTGAATATCTCTGTTGGTCTAAATGTCTACATTGTGACAGCCCATGTGGTAGATTTTTAAAGTAAGGCATTTTAGAGATTCTAAATAAGTGATTTTTTTTAAAAAAAAGTTTTAAGTCTTTGGCTATTAGAAATTGATAAAATATATTTGCTTTTACATTGCTTAACATTGTAATAGTTGTTGTAAAAGTATAATACCCTAGGCTCTCCTTTGAAATGATATCAATGTTGCTGTTTTGGATAATATATTCAAAAATTGCTTTATTCAACATCTGTAAATTTATTAATACCAATGATCTAGTTATTATAGGACTGTCTTGTCTTTCTTTGTTCAGAAGAACCTACTGGGACATATATAATTGCATATCGAGTCTCTGGCCTCTCAGTGTAGAGAGGGACTCTGAGTGGTAATAAAGACACCATACAAGAGGCCATATGTAACTTGAAATATTCAGAGGAGTTTTCCCAGGAGAAAGAAGGAAAATTCATCCTAGGCAGAAAGTGAGTAGGATAACTTAAGAAGTTTCTAACAGTAGTTTTATTTATTTATGACTCTTGATATTTCTAGCACATAAGTTTATGCAAACTGCAAATATCTTCTGCTCTAAGTTGGAGTATTTTGCTTGGCTAATTCTGGGTCCGTACCAGCTGATAAGTAAGCCTCTTACAAGCCTGACAGTTGGTGATATCGCTGTTTTTATGACTAGGGTAATAATATTGTGACCCAGTTTGCTGTGCTAAAATTCCCTTGCAAACGAGAAGAAATAGCTATTAAACTCTTTGGAAACAATTCTATTCCTCCCCACCCCCGTATGTATGTATGTATGTATGAAGGAAAGTAAGTAAGTGAGACAGACACACAGACGACAGACACACAGACGGAGTGAACCTATAATCTTCGCAAATTATCTAGTGTGTGTAATTACCCTAGAATGTGAGGTCTTGTGTACTCACAGCTGTCTGTTATCCTTTAGGTCAGTAGAGTGGTGCACAAGCTAGATGCAGTTAGATAGGTATCGTTAGACACAGACTGTGTCGCAATTACTGTGTTCCTTCCCTGGCAAATTTAAAGCCAGTAAGTTTCAGATTTTTATATTTTTGAATATATTTATATGGGTATTACTAAGAACTCTTCATTAACATCTATGCAACAGCGTGGAACTGAAATATTCCTTGGAAACTATGTTATTTTGAACATGGAAATGTAGAGTGGGGATGGGTCTTTTACTGTGTTCATAGGAGTTATTTGGTACTGAGTCTCTTGGCAGAGTAAATACATCTGCAGCTTATATTCCATAGCATCTCAGGAAAGAGTCACCACAAGTTTTGTTAAAATTCAGGAATATTTAGTTGTTTTATTCTTCCATGAACTCCTTTGGGATTTCACAGATATATTTTTAATTTTCAGCAAATCTGCAAGCTGGCTTCTAACAAAATGGAGAAGGGAAGAGCTGGGAAGATAGCTCAGTGGGTAGAGCCTGCTACACATGCATGAGGACCTGAGCTTAGATCCCCAGCACCCAAGTAAAATCACCCTGTGTGGGGTGACAGCTTCAAGCGTCAGTAAGCTTCAGTGTTGGGCTATGGAGTCAAATGGATCTCAGGAGATCATTGACCAGTCGGTTCAAAGTGGAAAGCTCCGAGTTCAGTGAGAAATGTCTCAAAAAAGAAAAAAAGAAAAAAAAAAAAAAAACAAAAAACAATAGGTGGCAAATTGACTTAGGAAAATATCAAACACAGAACATTGGCATCTAGGCTCTAACTCTACCCTACACGAATGGGCATTCACACAAACAAAGGAATCTGCAAACACCACACACACACACACACACACACACACACACACAAAGGTGACCTTATTGAACCTCAAAAATGTTCTAAGATCCCAATGCCCTCAAAGCCTATATATAATCAATGTTAATTTCTCATAAATGGAATTGTTCTGAGTTAGCCTGTTAAACCTACATGTTTTATAAATGATCTTGACACAATAACAACCTGTGTTTCTTTATTATGTGACTGCACAACAAAAAAATTAAAATAACTACCAAATAGCTTCCTAAATGGAATAATATCCTTTTCTTCATTAAGATATTATATGTACTCTGACAGGTAGCATACTAAATACCTAAAATACAAAAATGAATGTGGCAATAATCCTGTCCCCCAGGGGAAAGTTATCATATTGAACAACTTCTTATATTGTTTCATTTATACTAAAAACAGTGTATCCCCTCTGGGTGTCTATGAAATCCAGAATATTTAAATGATATAAATCTACTTTGAGGGTTGTTTTACCTGCTATATTATTTAATGTTCTAAAATATTACACATATTTTGTAAGAAAAATAGGTCACTTTATGGCAATCTAGATAAATCTAAAGAAATTCAATTATTTAAAAAGTGATATTGCAGAAAAGTGGGGTTAAATACATTATATTTCATATTTAACAGAAAAGCAGTTAATGAAATGCTACCTTTTATTTTGAAATACGTAAGAATACTCAAAGGTTAGATAGCAGATATTTATGTTGACAAATAGCTGTTTTGGAATAAGTCTATACTCTAAGTCAATACCCTAAGAATAATACTATACCTATAAGTCAATACCCTAAGAATAAATCTATACTCAATACCCATATCATTTAATTTCTCTCTACACTGGTGGCTATATTAAGACTAGCACAAGAAATATCTTCTGTGTAAATAGATTCGATACTACTGAGCAGGGTGCATTGCCAGGATAATTCGGCTGTGTAATTCTCTAAAACCATACAAAGAGGTGAAGAAAAATGGTAAATGTTCAATCAGAAGACACTGACTTGGATCAAATGAAGACGTGACCCTTGACTTGACTCTGACATAAGCTGAGACCAAAAGAGTAACTTTAAACTAAAGACGATGTGTTTAAGTGTGTGTGTGTGTGTGTGTGTGTGTGTGTGTGTGTGTGTGTGTGTATATATATATA
>NC_034601.1:64581534-64595028 GCF_900095145.1 Mus pahari
ATAGGGAACTTTCGGGATAGCATTTGAAATGTAAATAAAGAAAATAATAATAATAAACCAAAAAAATATCATATTTGTTCATGATTTACCTCCAATGGAGTGAAAGGTTTCAATGTCCTCCAGACATATTAACTAGATGGATGTTTTACTATTGTTTACCTATAGTTAGTTTTCTTCGCACAAGATTATTTTTTTTAAACTCATCAATAAATTTAATCTTGTTTTTAACCTCCTGAAAAGTCAATAATTATCAGTCTCTTAACCTCACCTAAAACTGATTTTTCCAAGTGTGACACATGAATCTTTAATTTACTTACATGCTTTTTTTTCATTTTCTTAAAATTCATTCTTCTCTCCTACGTTACATCCAGACCACAATTTCTCCTCCCCCTCCCCTCCACTGCTTCTCCTCCATCTACTCCTCCTCCTCTCTATTCAGAAAAGTACAGGCCTCTAAGCAATAGCAACCAAACATGACATGTCATATTGCAATAAGACCTAGGCACCTCCCCTTATATTAAGGCTGGACAAGGTGACAAAAAAAAAAAAAAAAAAAAGGGTCCCAAATTGCTTACTGTCTTAAATAACTAGATGGTACTTGATGGATTTCTGTTTTGGTAACACATTCTTACATCATGACAAATAAGAAAACATTAGGTTATATAAAATTCAAAATTATATTCAAAATAATAAACAGATGTGAAGGATGATGAGGTTTCAGGAGATGCTATAAGTAATGTTACATAATGTGATACATATGTGTGTTATGAGTACCATCATAAAGAAATGAATAGTCAAATTTTAAAAAGGATAATACATAATAGCAAACTAAATAAATAAATAGCAGAAAATCCTAAAATCGTGCAACTTGCAGGCACCTGGAAAATTTGTTTTAGGACAGTGTGAAATGTGAAATGAAAATTTAGTAACATTTCCAATGTTCATATTTGAAATGGGTGTTTTAAAACAACTATAAAAATAAATAGTTGCCTCAGCAAAGGCAAGACAAATGTTAAAGGATTCACTTTGTAAACAAAGTTCCCTCCATATCCTGCCTCACTCCAAACTGAGTGGGCTACAGCAGCAGCCTCCATTCTTCCAAGATCTTAATAACATGTTTGTCACTGGTAAGGCAGTAAGCTGAATCACAACTTTGGCCAATTAAAAAAAAATAAAACAACCTTCTGACGCCCTGGCAAAACTCCACAAGTGCTCTAGCACACTATATTGCTAGTAGGTACATCTGGATTTCTGTTCAAAGATGAGCTCAACTCAGAACCCAATAGCAGGACAAATAGAAAGCTTCCCTAAGATGGACCAAGGGCATCAGCAGAACAGAACACAGAACATTTATGTTATGTTTTTGTAAACGACTGAAGCACATGTGGATAGTGGCTGCCGAGCTGACTGGGATTTGAGTACATAGAATTCACTTCCTTCTGCCTACCATCAAGGGTCATAGAAACAAACAAAAAACACACATGAAAGAGTATGTAGTCTGGAGAAGAACCTGCAAGTATTTTCTCCATTTTGTAATTTATCTGTTTCATTTGGAGACTGTTCATTTGTGGTATAAAAGCTTATGGTTAGACACAATCTTATTTGTCAATTTCAGTTAATAATTGTGCTTTGAAGGTCATATAATTTTCCAAGACTAGAAAAAAATAAAGAAAGAAAGAAAGAAAGAAAGAAAGAAAGAAAGAAAGAAAGAAAGAAAGAAAGCAAGCAAGCTGTGGATGAAACTTTAAAATATATTCGAGCTGCATTTATTCTGTACAATATGAACAAATAAATGTCTAAGTAGTTATTCATTATGGCAGTGTGTAAATAAGATTTTTAAAAGTTGAAATGATTGGCTAAGTGCTTAGTTTATATTCAAATTGATTAGTGTTCTATGCTTGGTACAGTCTTTCAAACAAAAGGCTATGCAGACTGAGTTTAGACTGCTCTGGTCATTCATGGTTATTGGACACCAAGCAAACACAGCAACTTGGCTTTAGAAACTGATTTATTTTATAGCATGAAATAGCATGCTGTAAAATTTATATTAGTTCTCCATATATCATTAGTAGAAAAATGATCCTTAGCCTTGACTGTAATGCCCATGATTAAATGCATCATCATCTGTTCTCATACACTTTGAACAGCAGCTAGCCACAGCAACTACCATTCTCAGAAGAATAGAGATGCACACATCAACGTTTAGTACCTAGAGTGACATTTCCTTCTAGTTAAAGGTTTATTCCCACACTGGAATGTTTACAGCTGAATTTGCTAATCATCACACTGCAAAATGGGGTGTGGTCATGGTTGCCAATTACTGTGCTCCAGTCTAAGCAGAATTTTTGTAGATACAAAATGCATGTATTTGAGGAATCACTTGGTTCTGATTCACAAGCAACTTCTAGCTAACATTTATCAGATTTAAAAAAAAATATATATATATATATATATATATATATATATATATATATATCAGGAAACAGATGCATGAGGAGAAGTTCCAAGCCAAGGAGAAAAGTTTACTTACATACATCTGAATATAATAGCCCATCAGGGGAATACATTGATTTACAAAGGTGTATTATAGACAAGGATATTCTAAACTTTAAGATAAAAATAGTATACTCTTATCACAATCTTTACATACATTTTAAATGGCATACTCTTTGATATTTTGGTTTTTATGGATTATAAAGTATGAATATCACAATATCAATATATAATACCATTTAATTACAAGGGTTTTAATTCAATAAAACTATACAGAAAAACAATGACCTTAAAATTCTTTACTTACATATCAGCAATTAATGTCCATACACCAGATTAGGGAAGGCCATATCTCTTTTAGTTCAAGGTCACAATGGTCTATATAGTTCAAAATGACAGAGCAATATAGTGAGTCCAGGAAAAGGAAAAAAAAAAAAAAATATATATATATATATATATATATATATATATATAATACATATGTGAGATAATATTTCTAAAAGGGTATTCTATTCCATAACATTTATATTACAAAACCCATTTGCATGTTGATTCTACATTTGAAGAGAATATTTGAATGGACATCTTTTCTTATTCTATTACTAAAATTACAAAATAACAAATTATTGTAAAACTACATCCATTATCCTCCCTAAAATTTTCTGTTATCACTAAAAATACCTTACATTGACCTTAATTCAACTTATGACAATTATAAAATAATTCTTTATACATAATTTTTTTGGTTATTTTGAGACAGGGTTTCTCTGTGTAGTCCTGGTTGTACTGGAACTCAATCTGTAGTACAGGCTGGCCTTGAACTCAGAAATCTGCCTGCCTCTGCCTCCCCAGAGCCACCACTGCCCAGCTAATTTATATATATTTAACTTATTTCTCTCCTCTGGATATTAAACCACTAAAATAGGAGCTAGGCTACCTTCAATAATGTTATATGATTGTGCTTCATCCTGGACCTAGCGTGGAGAATTTACAAATGCCTTTTTGCTAAACCCTAATGGAGAAAGCTCACTGAAAGTGTGATTTTCAAATTTGAAAACTGAATTCAGCTCATCTCTCCATGAGAATGTATGCCTACATCTATCCTGCTAAAAACATAATTTTAAAAAACTATATGTTCTGTTTACATTTCATGATTGGAATGAAATTGAAATATTATGTGATAGTCTCAAAACTTCTATGGCGATTATTAAAAATTGCTATTAGTACATAAAATAGAGTAGTGCTTACAAATGCATCTTAAACGTAATGAGTTTGCTCATCTCATATAAATTTTACAATTTATCATTGTAAAATGGATTTTCTAGGCATACAAAATTATTACCTGAGAATACAATTTTAAAAATCCTCAAGTGTACTTTTGGTGCCAAAATTGTTCTTTCTTTGAACAACTCTTCTAGACCAGTAAATTTAGAATTATATAATTAAACAGAACTCTGATTATACAACTCTTCTCTGTTATGTTAAGTTGTCTAAACCAATGTTTCCAGCTATCCATCCAAACTGTCATCCTGCCAAAGATACTTTGGTTTGAGTTAGATAGTACCACTGATGAGAAACGGCTTCCTTATGCCTCAGAGTTTACAAGTAGAAACACCAACACTCATGTAAAGCTTTGTCCTTCTAAGGTGGGCTGCTTGGGACTCTGCTCCCACTGTTGCTAGGAAACCTACAGTTTCCAGTCATTTTCATCATCCTACCATGAAATCAAAGTTCCCAGTAAAGACATGACCAAAACAAGTTACATAATAACTGACATTACTACTGAGTGTTCATCATGTTCCACCTCTAAAAATGAGGTGTGTATATTTATTGAGTGTGTGTGCATGTGTGTGTGTGTGTGTGTGTTTAACAAAAAAATCCTATCTCTACTGGATGGCATTACACTCATCGGCAAGAGGAGATGTAGTTCTGTTTCTGTGTCTGAAACATCATACTGTTCTTAGAAGATTTTAGGCACACCCACACAATTGAAAGTAAAACTCACAGTCTACACCAAAGCACTATGTGCATATTCTTGTTAAACACATAGAGTGGTCCACAGTGGAGGCTCATATAATGTGGAGAGAGAGGCTATTTCCAAACGCATTATTAAGCACCTATATCATAAATTTGCAATAGATATGAATATAGAATACTGGGCTACTTTGCAAAGACATAGTTTCTTTCTCTGGGGGATTCTTAAGAGGAAAAGTAATCCAAATATGAAGATACATAAATGGATAGTGAGAAAGACATACATACAACAGAAGTATACATATTATAAACACAACCAAACTATGCATTGTAATGAGGATATGAAGAGAAAAATGGGGCCCCCCAAAAAAGCATAATAAAAGATATATTTGAATTTTACAATCCTGGATTGAGGTGGGGTAATTCATTTAACATAGAAAGAAGCATATGTGAATGGTTCCCTAGTGAGAGAAATTTGTCATGTTCAATGGTTTCAAACTAATGAAAGATTGCTATAATATAATGAGCCAACAACAACAACAACAAAAATCAGTAAACTTCCATAATCAAAGCTTGGTACAAAGCTTAGATTAGAGGTACAGGATGCCAGCTTTGTTATTGTTGAATTTAAATCCATTATTGCTTGTATGGCACGTATGGAAGCCTGAGATGAGTTTATAGACATCATCTGGACCAAAGATGGTTTGAAATGGGGAGGTACTTAGAAGGGAAATGGATGTTGAAAGTAAAGACGCAGTAACTTTCTCACAGCCAGGTTGTAAGGAGTCAGAAACTTTACTTAAGTAAAGATGACTAGCAGACTTTGTCGGTTCGCAATTTGTTTTGTTTTGTTTTGTTTTGTTTTGTTTTGTTTTGCTGCTAGTGGTGGTTGTTTTTGTTTGGTTGTTTGTGTGTGTGTGTGTGTTTGGGTATTTGGGGGCGGGATGTTTGTTCGTTTGTTGTCTGTTGGTTTGTTTCAGTGTCAACTGCCTGGACACCTGAATGCCTGGATGTGATATTAGCACCTATTATTTTCATTAGCTCTCAGTCAATGTTTGTATATCTATTTGTGATATTTTAGTTAAGAGGAGAAAGAAAATATCATTGAAGAGACAATACAATGAGAATTGAGGTGCCAGACAGCAAGGATGATAATGCTGGGTCCAGTATGAAACACCAGAAGACAAACTCCTTGAACAAAAAACCAAAACCAGCATTGTGTACACATGCCTAGGGAAACATTTTTGGTTATAAGAAAATATCAGGGGTTTTTTTTGTCGTTGTAAGAAAAAAAATCATTTTAAAGACAGGAATATGGAGTTTTATGGAATTGGTTTCAAGAAAATAAAAGTATTCTCAAATTGTTGACCTCAATTCTCTCCAAAAATTTAATGTAATCTCCTAAACTCTGAGTACAGATTTGAAGTAGTTAAAGAAAATGGAAGCCAGGAAGACATGAAATCAACACCATTAAAGGGTGTGAAAGAAATCCTACCATAGAGAAAGTGGACTTGAGTTGCTTTAAAACAGAGAATGTCTATCTTTAATCTTGAATTTTAAGCACTACTTTTCACTAAAGGTGGAAAGTCTTTTCCCTTGTCACTTATAACTTCTGGCTCAAAGTAGTATGACTGGTGTCACTTAATTTGATGAATTCTTCTTATGATATTGGATTTCAAGTCTGCCATCTTCAAATTGCCAAGAGGCCAAATAAATTTGTGTCTTAATATGTGTATCATATTAATATTTCTTTATCATCTAACTTAGTCATCCATAAATTACATTTATTCTTTTGTATTGAGGAGAAAATGTTTGCACATAGGACCACCTTAATGAAACTATTTCTTTCTATTTTTGTAAATGACCAGCATTTGATAGTGGGTCCAAATAATTCAGTTTATACTGTATTTTCCACCTTTTAAGTCTTTTTATTCCATCAGCATTCTCTCTTATGAAACGGTTCATTTTTTTAAAAAACAAGTTTATTAGTGACACAGCAAAATACAGCTTCTATATTCTTATAAAAAGGAGATCCTGAAGCAATAAAATGTATCTATTTTTGTACATATCACATCCATGTCAGCCCTGTTATACTGAATATTTAAATTCTTCAGAGCTTCAAGCTAATGAGAGTCCAGTACCAATATTGGGAAAGTTGAGCCCATCCTCCAAGGTTTTTTCCTCTCCCACTGCTGCTTTCAAACTTGACTTATGTGGATTTGATATTTATCAGTCCAGGTCACTGCTCAGTTAATAGAACAATGACTTGGAAAAGTGATTTAAAATATTCACATAAAAACAAAATGTCAAAGGTCCTATGGCTTAGGGACTCTATGTGTTACAAATGAATATTACCTCTCAGGACATTTATATGTGTTTGTTTCATTTAACTTTACTGAGGTTTTATTGTGTCCTCACTCACTCATATCAAAAATAACCCAGACTTTCGACCAAAGAGGCTTTTTACTCAGAGTATGCAGACCCAATATAACTAAAGAAAATATTTTCTTTTCCTCACATCAAAACCTTTGCCCAAAAATGTCTTCCCAATATTCAGTAGGCTTAGCACTAACCTCAAGGGATCAGTTAAAATGTGAAATAACTTCAGGGAATTCCACTCAATTCGGCTATACTCAAAAGTAGGTGAAAGTACACCTTCAGCAACAAACTGATCGGAGGATCATATATTCCAGTCAACTTTTGATTCCATTAAGGTTCTGAAATAAAATGCCTTTCCTCTTGTACAAAGGGAAACCCATATCTTTTGTAAATAAATTGCTATTTTGAATATGATAGCAGCCTAGTCAATCACAGAAACAACTTAGGTAAGATAGCCATTGATGATGAAGATAGATAGATAGATAGATAGATAGATAGATAGATAGATAGATAGATAGATAGATAGATAGATGATGGATACCAAGAGACAGAGACACAGACAGACAGACAGACAGACAGACAGACAAATGAAATAGATATAGATATGGTGGGATGGAAACTATTCCCAAAATATTTAACACTATCTCAAGAAATTTTCCAAAATAGAAAATTGAAGACAAAAACATATATTCCCAATGTTTGAAAAACATTTTTACTGAATATATACAACACATTTTTATAATATTTATTGCTACTTAGTTTTTACACCAACCATCTGTTCAGTTCTGAAAAAAATGTAAATTGAATGTTACTGAGGCTATTCTATACAATCGAAAAGTGGATCTCTGGGATAAAAGTATATTTTGATCTCATGTTTGTCAAAGCAACTCGATAACATTAAAAATAAAATCACCTACAACTCAAACAGATCAGCTCAATATTATTTTGGTTCTGTTCAATAGAGAAAATTTCCTATGGTATATGTTGTGAGTGGTAACAATTTCAGACTAGAGGCTATTGTGTTGCTTCCTTGACAATCCCTTTATTTCCTTTTGTGAGGGTCTGTTATTTTATATATATATGTTTACTTGCATGCCTACATGCAGGTATGTGCAGGTGAGAGCAGGTGACAGAGGAGGCCACAGCCATCACATCTCCTGGACTAGGGTTCCAGAATGTGTGAGAGCCTCAGGCTGCGGGTGCCGGCATCTCAGTTCACATGTTCTGTAAGAGCAGCAATTGCTCTGAACGGTTGAGCCACTTTTACTGCCAAATACGTTTTATTTTCCATAAAGTAAGTTTTTATAAAGGTAAATATAGAAATGATTGTATATGCATGAGCAACCTTAAAATTTATTCGGTTGAACATTATTAGCATGCAACTCAGATGGACATCTGATTGGCTTTGAAGATAAAACCCATGATTTAGGGTTCTAGGTGAAGCAACACATTGTTCTGAAGGAAAGATAGTTTCAGGAAAGGCTGAAGTGAATTGTAACATTTCAGCAACATTGCTCACAGGAGGACAGAAGGCAGAACAGGTCTCTGTAGTGATCTGACATCTGATTCCAGAACGCTGCCTACTTCCTCTGATTCATGTTTTAAGAATGTCTGAAAAGCTCCTGGTGGCTAAGGGACCTTGAGGGTGGGCAACCAACACTCTCTTCCCTGTGCTAAGCCATGGTGTTCAGCATATTAAATACATTTTAACTTATTATGTTTCCAACTTAACTATGTTTTTATCAGGCTGTGATCCTGTTACTTATAACTCTAGGCCTTTCTCTTCAGTCTTTGTTGAGTATTGGTTTGGGGGCTAGTTTTGACATTTTGCAATGACAAACTCCGCTCTTGTCTGTCTTTGCATCTCTCTGTGGAAAGTGAATATTTAATATATAAAACCACTAGCCTGCGGAGCTGAGTAAATGAATACCCAGCTGTACTTCAAGCCAGGATAGTGATTAATTTGTGGAGGAATTCACACTGAAGCTCTCTGTCTCTCTATATACTGCTGTGACATGACACAAAATATTAATGTTAGTATGGACGTCATTAAATTAAAATGTTTTGTGAAAAATTTAGTATTCAAAGGCAAACTGAGATGTTTACAATATGCCAAAATCAGTTCAAGATGAGGTACCAGGGGAAAATAACATGAAATAAATTACATTTCAAGTCTTTAATGGGAAAGCAACACAGCAAGTCTATATTTGTCCGCCGCATATTTGCATACCTGGTCTTAATTTTAGAATGTAAATAGATATTTGCTTGTGTTTATGAAGTAAAACATATTTCGCATATGCAGGCTACATTCTTTCAGAGGAGAAAGTATTTAACTGACAGCATATAAGTCAAACATAAAATGTTTGAAACAGCCACAACAAAGATAAAAGAAAGTTAGTTGTATGTATAAGAAACACAGTAAGGGCATAAAATTAGATATGCAGAAGAAACTCTTTCAATTTAATTTGGCATCTGGTTGATGTTGTGGCAGCTAAATGTTTAAAGATGGTAAGCACATTTTAAGAGAGAATGAAAGAGGCAGTTTAGTTAGAGTGAGAGAAAGAGCCTAGAGGTTGGAAATGAACTAGTGTCTACCTAAAGTTCTGATCATGGCCTTACTGCAAATCAATGTAATCATTAATGCTAGCTGTAACCATATACCTTAACAAGAAAGAAGTCTGAAGGGAATATGAAAGCATCTGAATCCTAAATGTTCCTTCTAGTCACCATTTGTTGCTTAGAAAAATTAGTCTGTAAGTAATCTCATATAGAAAAATTGGAATGTATCATTTTTAAAAAAGAAGAAGAAGAAGTCAAAATATCCAGAATTGTCTGTCAGTTGTACCAGAGCCTTGGTTTATAGCTTGCAAGTCATGAGCCAACCTCTGAAGATCATAACTGAATCCAAACACTTAACAGATAAAACATAGCCGGGCGTGGTGGCTCATGCCTTTAATCCTAGCACTCAGGAGGCAGAGGCAGGTGGATTTCTGAGTTCGAGGCCAGCCTGGTCTACAAAGTGAGTTTCAGGACAGCCAGGGCTACACAGAGAAACCCTGTCTCGAAAACAAACAAACAAACAAACAAACAAAAACAGATAAAACGTCTATAAACTAGAATACAGCAATTCAATAATGAAAAGTCTTACTCTAGACCAGACGAAATGAACTTGGACCACAGGTAGTGAGGGCTACATGATGAAGTGGTAGAGACCTAGAATTCACTGCAGACCTATAACCAGGCCAGCCGGGAGAGTGGCAGGTTCCAATTTATATGACTATTTTAAGGTCGGCTAATACACTCCATTTGTGCCCCAGAGTCAACTTCAATTTGTACTTTTGAGTTCCACTGGATGCTTTTAACAAGCAAGAAGGCCTCTAAGGATTTCCTTTCCCTGGAAGTATATATTCCAAATTTTTCCATTGTACACGAGATTTACTAGAAATCAATCATAAATCTAAAAATCGAGTTACACAACAGTTCACATGTTTTCCTAGACCCCCAGTACAAAGGTTTAAAAGTGTGTTTAAATAAACAAAAGTTACTTCAAGTTACCTTTAGCACTTGTTTATTAATGTATCATTTCCCCCCAGGACCATTATAAAAAGATTACAGCTTCAGCTGGTTTTCTGTAAAGTGGCAGAGTTTATATCATCCATAGGCTTTGAAAATTATAGTTTGAAAAGGCATCACCTATTTAGCTCAAACTCCATATTGCTACAAAGACTGTTATGTAGGAGAAAAGACTGATTGAGCTAGAACTAATAGATGCCAAGTCACAAACTTCAAGTTAAAAATCCAAGACAGTCTATACGATTTTGACACATTCTCATTACACTTGGACTTTCTGCCTACAACAATGGCCAACACAGTTGAAATGACCGACTGGATCAAAATAATGCATACTTACACTAAAAATGAACTGTGGTTTAATCCCAGAACTCTGGAGACAGAGGCAGGCAGATCTCTGAATTCAACACCAGCCCGGTCAGCACAGTGAGTGTCAGGGCATCCAAGACAATGCAGAAAACCCCAAAATGAACAAATAAACAACCAATTAGCTTTCACAACACTAGAAGGCACCACGCAGGCTTCCTACAAAGGGGAGCAACCACATGACCTGGCCAAGTTTAATGCTGATGAACCACAGCAATGACCAGCGTACCACAGGATCCTAAGGACATATTAGCATCACAGATAATTTGGAGGTAATCAACATCTTCCTTCTTGGACTTAAGACAAGCTCAACAAGAATGAAATGATTCCTGATACTGGAAACCAAGCCACCTACCCAGTAACTTGGGGATCTGGGAGGAGAACCTACAACTGCCACTTCACTAAACCATCATAAATGATCGCTAGTTAGTATTTCCCCTTAAACTCACAGATCATCGTAATCCCCACTGCACCCCCATCAAGAAAACACCACTTTGCAACAGACAGAGTCCATTCTAGAACGTGCCAACCAATCAAAATGCAGTGTCATGGAGCCTGGTCCCAACGGATACATTTGCAACCTAACTTCTTTGGTAAAACTCAGGGATCATGTGGAAGAGGAGGGGAGAGGGTTTCTCTGTGTAGCCCTGGCTGTCCTGGAACTCACTCTGTAGACCAGGGTGGCCTCAAACTCAGAAATCTGCCTGTCTCTGCCTCCCAAGTGCTGGATTTTAAGAGCAAGAAAAACAGGAAGTTTGATGTGAGATTGCATAGTCTGGAACTCTACATACATGAAGTCTCACCAAGGTGGCTGTCTCAACATGACTTAAACATGAACGACACTAATAGACATGCCAACATGGAAGGGAGGCTTCAGAAATGGCAAAGAACCACAGGAACTTAAGGGATGCTGAGAGTAAGAGAAATAGTCTTTCCTGAAGAATATTGCTTATTGGTTATCCAATATCAGATTGTTAGCCCTGAAAGAATAAATACAAATAACATTTTATTGACTATCCAGGTTATATTTATAAATGTGGGAATACATATACACACACGCACACACACACACACACACACACACACACACACACACACACATGAAATCACACGTGAACACACACATAGACACACACGTGCACACACTTAAAGAAAATATGAATTTGAGAAGTGTTATGTGGGATGCTTTGGACGTGGGAAAGAAAGGGAAGAAATGCTGTAATTCTAGTCTATTAATGTCAAAAATAAAAATATAAAAATGGTGCTACTTCATTTTATTAGTTGTACTTCTTATTGCTCTGCAAAAATACCTAGCAAAAGTAACCAAAAGAATCAATAATTTATTTTATACACAGTTGGAAAGTACAATCAATCAATATTGGGATGATATTAGAGCAGCATTATGATGTGGACAATCATCAGAAACCAGAGATTCATGAGTATTAGTTCTCAGCTAATTTTTCCATTTGCAGTCTTGCAAATATCCCTGCACTGTTCGTCGATTGATATCACCTGCATTCAGGATAGAATTTAGCTCTTCGGCTAATCCTTACTGGGAAATGTCCTCAGAGGTAACCCCAGGGCTGTATTTGTTGTATTCTAAATCCAATTAATTTAAAAAGTCAAGACTAATCAAGAAAACATATGATACTGTCTGGACATGATGTCACATCCTTATAATTCCAGAACTCAGGACACTAAGGCCAAAGAATAATGAGTTCTAGGTCAGCATGGACTTGTAGATACTACTTCAAAAACACTGGAAAACAAATAAAAAGTCATGATAATGCTACCTCCTTACCTCCATTACTAAACTATCCTGTGAATTAAAAAAAAAAATTCTAAATTCAGGTACACTCTATACACTCTATGGCTTTTTTTTTAAATCAAGTCTAATTCTGAATTCATAAAATACCTTGATGACAAAATTGAGATGAAACCTTCATTGAGGGCAGATCCAACACACTTTTATGAATGATCATTGCTGCAACTGCCCCAGTAGAGTGTGTTCCATTTCAATTAACAATGACTTGCTAAGTTTTTCCTATATTCTAAAACATAGCGATAGAAATTTGTCCCTGAATCTATGGAAGATCTGCTCCTCTAGCTCAAATATTACACAGTGTTTGCTAATAGCATCTTGTAACCAGTTTCCAGTGGTTTTAATCAATTGCACTAATATGGACAGGATGTTTCCATTAATTATAAGCGCAACCCTGTCTCCTGGACTGCTTTAAATTGTGAGGTTGGTAATGAACACATGTGCCATGCATCTGCAGGCTTAGAGGAAAAGATGACCCATTCCAATTTTAGCCAAAGAGGAAGAAAATAAAAGTTCTGTTTTGCTCTTTCAAAAATCCAGAAAGTCAGTATTTAAATCTGTGGATGGAAGCCTCTTATTTTAAAATGTATGATGTTATCCTTGTTCATGCAGTTGGAAGGAAAACTTATTACAACAGAAACTCTGTGTTTCTTAGAAGACTTGACTCAATGCAGACAGCTGGTTGCCAGTGGATGCTTCGTTTATTACCATCTCTACCAGAGTATACAACCCAAATTCTTTTTTTTTTTTTATGAAGTCAAATTTTATTTTTTATTTATTTATTATTATTTTCTTTATTTACATTTCAAATGCTATCCCAAAAGTTCCCTATACCCCCCCCCCGCCCCTGCTCCCCTATTAACATTTCTTTTTAGTTTGTTGTAATTTCC
>NC_034601.1:64595279-64608958 GCF_900095145.1 Mus pahari
GTGTTTGCCAGGCACTGGCATAGCCTCACAAGAGGCCGCTATATCAGGGTCCCTTCAGCAGAATCTTGCTGGCATGTGCATTAGTATCTGGGTTTGACAACCCAGATTCTTAAAGAGCACTTGGGCTAGGTTGTATGTCTGTCTTGTACTCTACATGAATGGCTCTTGCTTGGGGGTGGGGGGCGTATTCCAGACTACTTCCTGCTCCAGCTTTCAGACAGATGTTAGCTCTCTTACAGGGATAACCTTCTCTTCATGCACTTCTTCCGCTGTCATTGTAGCCAGTGGGATGAGAAGGTTGGAAGCTGAAAAATGATTACTTTTTGACATCATGCAGCTTTGAGTCGAAGTTCAGACTACCGAGTCTCCTTGCAAAGGCTCCCAATACTAAACCCTTGGCGAGGGGTTAAGAGCCCTGTGTGCACTTACCTCTGCTTCAAGAGCAGCAGTTTGCATCTTCTTAGTACCCGGAAAATACAATGACACTAATGATTAAGATGCAGAACTATTTTGTCTTGCTTATATAGACACTACTTTATTGACAATACAAATAGATTGCCTAATGTAGTCAGTATATGTTGAATCAGAAAATGACTTAGCTCAGCAGTAATATCAACTACAAAGAACAATGTCATTTTGTCTGAAGGCTAAACTGCATCCATAGCTGAGGGAAGGAGCCTGATAGAAGGCAAAGCTTTGTATTTTATTCTGGCTTCAGGCAGGGGAGGGATGAATGAATTCAGTTCCTGTGGCATCTTTCCTGCAGTGTGTGAAACAGAGACTAGCACGTCTGGGAGGTATGTGCTGTTCCTGCATTACTCTTTAAATAGATATAATGATTTTTTTTTACCTATTTGCTATATTCAAATTATTAATTATCCTCGGTGCTTTCACATGGCATTAGGATTCAATTATCCATCCCATATGTAAGCGTCACAATGTCCACTTGCACATGAAAGAATGAAGTACAGTCGTTCTGAGCAGAAGTAAGAGATACTTACGTACAAACAGACAACCAGGTGAAAACTTCTCCACAAGGTACACTAGAAAGTTGAGTCGTAGGCACGTTAAATCACATGGCAACTCAAACCACATAATGAGACAAACGTCTGAACAGGACTTCCTAAGCAGTCAGGCTCAACTTTGATCATGAGGGAAACAATCCAGAGAGCTCGCACGTGTGAGTTTTCGATCTTCCTTAGATGGCTTATGAAGGTGGGTTATAGTCACTCTGGGTTTTGAAATCTCAGGTGCACTCCTTAATTACACCCTCTTTCTGTCTCCTTCATTAATGATTTAGCACTTGCAGGGATTTATATCATAGGCAAACCATTTCCCCAGACCACATCATTTTGATCCCTGCTTTGCTCTGTGCTTTCTGCGTTTGATATTGGAGCATTAATTCTGGTTACAGGCAACATGGGAGATTTCCCATATGACCTCAAGGACACCTAAACAAAAGAAACGTAAGAAGGCACCTTTTGTTTCCCAACAAAGCCAAACTGTAGGTGCCTAGACTCAACACCTCCTTCCTCTACCTTCAATAACATGATGAATCAGAATATATTCTTATGAAAAATTACATACTTTCTTAGGAGAACAAGACCCTCCCCTTCATTCCAGAAAATATTTAGAATCCTTCTAAATGTCCAAGCTAGTGAAAGTTTTCCTCAAATTTTTCCCAACAGCAGCAGTGGAGGTTGTTACTAACTATGGTGTCATACAAACACTTTTCCACATTCTTTCAGGCTGGGTTCTTGAACACTATATGGATTACTTCAATACTTATGAAATTTAGTCATACTTTGACCTGACAAACAACCCCTCAGCTGTGCTTTCCAAATGAGTTTAACCTTGTAATATGACTAATTTGAAAGGTGTAAAATTATTTTATCTTATAATGTCAACTGAAAATTCCGTTCAATTTCACCTAAACAGAACAATTAAGATATTTAAAACTAAAGATCCAATCATTTTACAAATTCCTAAAAACAAGTGACAGTTTTTGTTTACATTAGTATCTCCTCCACATAAAAGTAGTTATGTGTATTTGAATGCTCAAAATTTCTTGAAAATGGGATTAAAATTTATTTTTTCCCATTCTCTGTCATTTCATTTTTAATCCCCACTCAGAACCACTAGGTTCTGCCTAGTTACCGTTTTGTCTCCAAATTCTGAATGTTTCCTAGGTCTCGGACCTTTTCTATTTCTTTTCTTTCTGCAATGTGCCTGGAAGCACATCTGTGAGCTTAGAATTATGTACAATTAAATGTATACCAAAGCCATTCACACTCCCCTTTCCTTTCATTGCATGCCTTAGTATCTTAAAGAAAAATGAAGATACCTCAGGATAAAATATATGAGTTAAAATTCCTTGAGCTGCAGGATATGTGAAATAATGCCTTTCGCCAAAATCAAGCTAGGAAGAACTAATGCCCTTATAAGTACTGTGGATTATTTCCTCATACTCGGAGACTAAATGTTCGTTGGAGATTCACCATTGCACTTAAGTGCCAGAGGAAATGAATGACAAGGTGACCATTGGAATTGTTGTCCAAACTGAAACCACTGAGAATTAAGAGAAGATTCATAAATCTGAAGTTATGGTTTTCTATGCCAGACAAATCAGGAAACATTACACTTAGGCTACTACAATCAAGGTCATTTACCATTTGTCACCCACTTTAAAAATTAATTTCATTTTTTAAGATTACAGTATAGTTACATCATTTCTCCCTTCACTTTTCTCCATCTAATGCCTCTAATATAGCCTCCTTTACACACACACGTGTGTGTGTGTGTGTGTGTGTGTGTGTGTGTGTTTGTGTGTGTGTATTCTGTGTACATAATGTTACTTGTATGTATGTTTTCAGAACTGACCATTTGGTACTGGATGAACTGTCAGTGTGCGCCTCCCTGGGGAAGACTAATTCTCCTGCTCTCCGCTTTCCTTAGTTGCCTGTAGTTCTTTTTATAAGACTGAGGCATCATGGGTTTCCTTGTTCACTTTGGCCTGTCTCTTGTTCTCTTTGTTCACCTCATATTTAAGCAGCAATGCTGGTGAGGCATTGTGAGTGCAGCTTCAGACGTTCCTGGAGACATGAAATCTGTCACCTGTTTTTATTATTATTATTATTATTATTATTATTATTATTATTATTATTATTATTATTTTCTTTATTTACATTTCAAATGCTATCCCGAAAGTTTCCCATACCCCTCCCCCCACCTCTGTTCCCCTACCCACCCACTCCCACTACTTGGCCCAGGCCTTGCCTTGTGCTAGGTCATATAGCGTTTGGAAGACCAAGGAGCCTCTATTCCCACTGATGGCCGATTAGGTCATCTTCTGCTACATATGCAGCTAGAAACACAAACCCCGGGGGTACTGGTTAGTTCCTGTTGTTGTTCCACCTACAGGGTTGCAGCCCCCTTCAGGTACTTTGTCACCTGTTTTTTAAAAGTCCTTTCCTAAATATGCACCCAGCAGCTCTGGGGGTGACTCATTGGTGAAATCCATATCATAAGCTAACCATTTTTTTTCACTCTAATGGCAATAATGGTGAGTTAGTCTATTTTAACTATGTACATTTTGGATTTTTTTTACATTTATTTATTCTGTATATGAGGGTTGAGCAAGCATTTTCCATAACACAGATGTGGAAATTAGAGGACAATTTTCAGAAGTCTGTTTTTTTACCTTCTACTCTATAGATTTCGATATTGACCTCAGGTCAGGTCAGGCTTTGATACATACCAAGTCCTCTGGACCATACCAACGACACTATTTTGCTAAATTTTTTAAAGTCTGAGCAAATTTCAAATACAAGAAAATATGTTCTTTATATTATTGTTATTGTTATTATTACAGCTTTTAATATAATCCCCTATTGTGTGAGACCCTTCCTCGAAAGAAAGGAACAAATGACTAGTCACTTCAGATAGACAACTGATTAGTCTAAGGAAATCACCAAAGTCCAACTTGGTAAAGCAATGGGCTTTATTGGATTTGCTTCATAGAATAGGAGTGAGATGTTACTTAGACCAGCAGAAATTGCCAATTGCCCTACTCAGCATGGATGAGAAACTAACAGATGGTCGAAGAGTGTATGTTAGTAGTCCCTTCTATATTGATTACATAGGAAGAGCCCTAGTAAATCTAGTCAGTTTCAGGTACTTCCTGAAGCTATTAAGGTGTTTACTTCCTGAGTTTAAAGGGTTTCCTTACATCATGTGTTTCAGGATGTCACCTTTTTTTGACATCTTGTATCTTAAGATGCTTCCTTCAATGTGGAAGTTTGTATTTCAGAGGAAATTAGTATACCACATCCATATTGGACGCTAACTCCCTGGGTAGGCTGAGGGAGACTTTGAACTTCTGCTTATTTCTGCCACCATGACCATTACTCACGATGCAGTGAAACAAACCTAAGGCTTTAGGCATGATAAGCAAACACTTACCAAACGTGCTATATCTCCAGCTCCCAAATAAGTTCTGCCACCTTGGGGGTCCTATGGATTGAACTCAAGTCAGTAGGCAGTGCAGCAAGCATATTTATGACCCTCCTTGCTGGTCTCCAAATGAGTTCTGATGAGAATAAAAAATAAGATTGGAAAACAATAGTGTGCTTGTAATTTCTCACTGTGAAGTATCCTGGGTCTGGCGTGCAAATGTCTTTTGGTAGAATCATTTCCTTCCCACTTTCTTCCCTACCTGACTCCATTAATACTCAAAGTGTCTCCTAGGCATAGTTACGTAACATTATGCATTATAGAAATCTACGAAAGGTTAAGATTTGTGCCTTTCCATCAGTCCCAGTACTTAGTATTTCAGCAAGCCCTTCTGGGCCTCTCAAATGTTCTTGAATTTAAGGTTTATCTCATTCTATTTTGTCATCTCGTCAGGGCCAGCCACCCTCAACTTTTTCTTCAGTTCACTGAACCAAAAGATTAACTGGTTTCCAAGCATCCACCGCGACCCCAAGCCTGCTGTACATCGTCACCAAAGTGATCTTTATTTATTGAATCAGAGTACTTCTCTTTTCAATCCTCCTGATAACTTTCTATCTGACCTAAAATAGAATTGAAACTCTCCACAGCAAAGCCTTTGAGCACACAGCATCACTCAATATACTTTCTGTCAACTTTCTGCTTGATCTCTTCTTATCTCTCAGAGAGAAAGAAAAATGAAATTGTTATTTTGTTTTACTCTTCAATTTTTGCCCCCTTGGTTGTTTTCTGTCCTTTCTAGGATATTACAAACTTGTAACTAAACTTAGCCCATGATATCTAGAAATGAATCAAACTTCTAGACACATCAGAAGTAAGCACAGGGTCACATATCTGATAAAAGGGACCAAATAGTCTTTCCAACTGATTTGGAAAAACAAAGCTGAGAGCTGTGGTCAGTACCATTTTCTGCAAAAACCTATCCAAAGTTCCCTCATGGCCATTTCTTTATGACAAAGTGGACCACAGCTAGAGCAGCTAAAGTGGACCCTCTTGTTCAAAACACCAGGAGAACATTATTAATGTTTAATATTTGAGCTCAAGCCAAGGTTTGTGTTTGTAAGTCTCAGGAGGAAAGCATTTGGATAATGGAATGATTTCCAGCAGGGCAACACGGTCTCAAACCCACATGCGCTCATGTCTTTCCCTAGTGTCACTCCCAAGATGCTTAGGTTTGCAGTTTAAAGAAGTCTTTCTGGTTCACCGTTATGTCCACTTGTGTTTGGCGTTCAAATTATTTTCTCATTGATCCTGTGCTGTGGTATGTTACTTGAGGAGTAAGTCTTGCAGCTCACAGAAGTTCAGAGCTGCCTCTGAGAGTTGCAGTCTTAGAGTATTAAGTCAAGTTCCTTTCTCAGGCTGGAGCTTACGGTTTGATTTTGATCAACAGCTGAAAAGCCCTTGTGGGCAGCAAAATTCAAAGAAGACAAAGCAAGTTGGTGAAATCTTTGTGTTGCTTTCCCTTCTCTGGATGCTTATAAAAGAAAAAAAAAAAAAATCCTGTTTATTTTGTGTTGCTATAGACAGGGTTCGCTTAGTAAATGCTTTTTCCCGAATGCATGCTTTTTTTCAAATGTAGTGACTGCCAACTGCCAAGTCCTAGTCTTTTCCCTCTAAATACACCAGCTTTTCCTTTCTTAAATCTTTCAAGCCCTCCGAAAAGGAGGCATTTAATTAAGTGCTACAGGTGATTGGGGTATGGAGCTCAGCGGGGAACAGTGGAAAGTTGTTAGCATTTTAATGGTTGAATGTTTTAGGGCATGTGCACTTTTGAACCATTTTATTGTGTAGATAGAGGGGAAAGTCTTGTCCCATTTCTGTTGTGATGTTTTCATTTCTTGCAAAAGCTGATCAGGAAACAATGTTTTTAATGTAAAATCTTCCTCAATAGGATGATATGAAAAGTCCACACACATCAAAGGATAAAAAGATGGAATGGGCTGGGGACTGGCTGACACCATTTGGCCTGAATTGACTACTTTCTGCCGGATGTATTCTAAGTGTTCTATATGGAAATGCTAGTTTAATTCTCAGTCAGTCCCTATGGGATTAGCAATACATGTTATATTGTTGATTCTGCATGATGAAATGAGGCCCAGAGGACATAATTAATAGCTCGAAATCACACAGATCATGAGGAGGAAAGCCAGGCTTTGAGTGTCAAGGCCTTTATGAATTGACATAAGAAGATTTTGAACCATTGTCTGATATTAAACCAATTATCTGATTGAGACAATGGAGAAGTTACCCATAGAAATACAGTACTCTCCTATTGTGTTCTAAAGTGCCTAGTGCCTTGTCCTTCTACAGAATCAAACCATGTAAACAAGCAGCATGGCACCACAGAGGCAGCATTTCCAAGATGGCGTCTGACAGCCAACCAGGAGAAGGGTACATAGGACATGAATATGTGAGTGGGTGGAGAGATTCCATGTGTCCTGGAGAGGATAGAACAAGAAGGGCAGCATGCGCTTTCAACATGTGGAAAAGCACACAGCTGAAAAATTAGATGACAGAACATTTCTGGAGCTGTCTACTTCCCGGGAGTAGAGCCAGAAAAAGAGACCTTTTCAAAAGAAAGTATGAGGGTCAATTATGAGCAGATTTGCAGGCCAGAATAATTTATCAAGTATATGGAAATCTCTCAAAATCACCAGTATAAAAACAAGTTCTTCTGGTAGCAACACTATTTTATTTATTTATTTATTTATTATTGATACAGAAGGAGCATTATTCATATTCAATTATCAGTCACCATAGCTGATATGCCGCTACCTCACAATTGGTCTAAGTTTTCTTTTTCTTTTTTTTTTTTTTAAAGATTTATTTATTTTTTATTTATATGAGTACACTGCAGCTGTATTCAGACACACACCAGAAGAGGGCACTGGATCCCATTACAGAGGGATGTGAGCCACCGTGTGGTTGCTTGGAATTGAATTCAAGGCCTTAGTTTTCATATCTGTATATTGGAATCAAATCAGAGTCTGTCTAACAGTGTTGAAAGGACTTGGTAGACCTAGAAACACGAAACTGAATGACTCCTCAAACTTCATATTTTCCTGCTAGGTTCTTTTCTCCTAGACATTCTTATGCCCCAGTGTGAACATTTAAATAATTTGAATCAAGTCTGACATCTGTCCTCAGAGGTTAGCATCAGTGCCTGTCATGTGGTTTAAAAATCACAGTCTACATATTCCAGGATCTGGAGCCACAAAGATTGTTTAATTAAACTTCGTGTTGAACTCTTCTCTGGGTCTCAATTAACCTAGCAGCAAATGAATCAAAGACACAGCCAGACCTTACAGAAGATGAGAAATACATAGACTGTTATCCAGCAAAGTATTAAAATGCTGTGGCTGAGTCTGAGTTCTAGAGGGAGTGTATTATCTACTAATAAAATGTAAGATTCTTTCATTATTGCTTCAATCAATTTAGGATAAACCTATCGAATTTCCTTTTGCCTCTGTGTATGTTACCTCTCATTTGGAATGGGAAAGCAGTTCCCCCAAGGTCTCCAGTGCAAGGAACTTGTCCTAATGAAGCTTCCTTTGTTATCCATGCCTTCCTCTTTACAGTTTCCTTCCCCCAATTGACTGGAGTCATGACCTAGTTTCTTTCTTGTACGTTTTTTAAAACTTCATTTTACTACATCTTATCTTTCTTGGGGTTCCCTTCCCCAACCTTTTCCAGCTGCATGTCTGAGAAGACCTAGAAACTGGCCAGCCGGTGGCATAGTCAACTCAGAGACCAGGCTAGCTGGCAAGTCCCCTTCCCTCAAGTAGACAGATGGTTAAAAGACCCCTGGGAATGACATCAAGGACTTTACATTTCTGGTCACATTCACATAACCCTAGTATAATTTGGAACGATCCATTACAAATCCTATATGAAGAATAAATTCAAAAGAATATGTATATGTCTCCCAATAGTTTTCTATGTGAAAATATTTTGTTTGAAATTCAGTACTAAAGAGTATCTGGAGTTAATAAAAAGGAAAATTTATTCTGTCCAGATGAATGAATTCAAAACCAAATTTTCTTACTAAAGAATAACAGAGTATATGATCTTTTGGAAGCTATGTTAAATAGATCCAGTGACTTTACAAACATATATGTTTTGACTAGTTGAAAATTTTACATATTAAACCAAAAGTCAAACATTTTCATCATGTATAGTAGTTTGTGTAAAATATCTGATGGGCAAAACTCTTGATATTCTTTTCTGCCACATATTATTAGTTGTAGCCAGATTGTGAATGCTCCTAGCACTCTTATTCAGAATGCTATTATTTCTTAAATGAGTAGAGTTAAAAAGAAACTAGGAAAACTGACATAATAGCAGAAATAAGAAATATAAAATGGCACATGAACTTTTTATAATGCGTGTGTGTGTGTGTGTGTGTGTGTGTGTGTGTGTGTGTGTGTGTGTGTACACATAGATAATTCTTTCCTCAACTACTGGGTACAGTAAACATATTTATGCCAATGATTTATATTAGTTGATTTCATGTGTAAAAATTTAGTATAAATACCAAAATCTTTCTATCCTTTGCTCTAAACTTGCTTGTGTCTTGTCTACTTTGTCCAGAGTTTTCAAATCTGTGGGTATGCTGTAGGGAAGACATATTTCTTTTGTCAAAAGCTCATTTGACAATTACTTTTTTACATATAATCAAAGCATAGTGACTTTACAGACAGAGGATTTTGCAGTAGACAAAAGACTATCATAAGAATGTACATTTAAATGTATTGCTTTAGACCTAATTTGATTTTCAGGGGTATTCCTTCCAATGGAGAATTGCCAGGGTGAAATTTTCCTTGACATCTTCTTTCTTGTATCTTTTAATTTTATACAGTTCGTTACATGAAAATGCAAGAGATTTTACGGGATTCAAGGTTCAAAGCATAATTAGGAAAATGATACTTGAAGATACTAAATAACTTCCCTGATCAAAATTTGAGGGATAAGTAAGCCAACACATGGCAGAATATTGAACCCAACTCAATGAACTCATCTTTGTACCTGTAAGATATCAGGGTGGCAAGCTAGGGCTGATCTTTTGAGGACAAGACATTAGAATCATTGCTTTGCCAATCATGCAGAGGGGATTTCATATGAAAAATAGTAATATTCATAAATTTTAAATGTTTAGAATTTTCAGTTTAAAATTCATGATTTTGGAGGCATAATGAACTACTCCCAGTGCCTTTCACATATGAAACATATAAAAATATTACACATTAACTAATAGTTAAAAGTAAAAAAGAAAATAATTTGCTTAGATCTGATATCATAGTATATCTGAAATTTGGGGAAATCTCAAATGTGCTAGAAAAATATACTAATGAAGCTTATTTTAACTCATCTCTATAATTTTGTTTCTGTATTTGATATGACTATTTTCAGATATATAGCAAATTGTATTGCTGGGGTAGGAGAGGAACCCCACCATGGAAATACCGAGAGAAATCAGGTTTCCTGTGTTGATACCTGAGGTACGATTCTCATAGATGATGCTTGGCAGAGCAACCCAGCACACTCTGGGCCCAGGGTCTTAGTAATGTTCTATTTCTTAGCATGTGTGTCTGTCATTATTCCCTGCTCCTCAGACACTTCTTTATTGTAATCAGAGAAGCCAGATAAAGGCACTCTTGTTGCAGACATTCTTTGGATCCAAGGACTGTGGTTGATAACATTTTTCTCAGAAACTTTTTCTTTCCTACTTTTAGATATTTGCAATTAAAAATAGCACCAGCCTACCCAAGAATAGCTGACCATGTCTACCTCATCTACTGAATTTGGGAAATTAAAGTGTGTGACACAGTCAGAATGAACACTAGCAAACTGACTCGAGCACTTTCAGCAGTGCCTAAACACAAAGAGAGAAGTCGTTTCCTTCAAACATAATACTCTTTCTTTTTTAGACATTTTTATTTTCAAAGGCTTCTGCTTCCCTGAGGGCATTTCTTACTTTTCAGTTCATTTTCACAACAGTATTATAAATAAATAACTTCGTGTTTTCCTTCTAGAAGTTGCACAGTTCAGCTCTCCTGTTGCCTGCTTTTCTTCTGGCTTTTTCAAGAAGACAGCGTTTTTAGAATTAGTTTGTGTGTGTGTGTGTGTTTTCTACTCTCATTTTCTTTTCTAGCACTTTTTGACAGTGCTAAAACTGATTATAGTTTTAATAACCATGCTGGAGCAAAGGACTATCCCTCTAACTGTAGTAAAAGTTTATTACCTATCCAATATCATTTTCTCATCTATTTTCATTTAACTTACAGTGTCAGGCACTTGAACCTTTATGAACACTGTCATTAATTTCAAATAATGTATAAAGCATACATTGCTCTATTTTTTCATTATTACTTTCCCAAAGCATTGATTTTCTACATCGCATAGAAGTTGTGTTTTCTTGTTAGGTATATCATTTTGGAAGTACAACCAGTGTATTCAATTCCAAAGTATATTCCAATCTTTATTCCAAAAATAATTTATATAAATAATATGTATAAAATTTATTTTATTCAAACATTTTTTGGTCTAAAGGCCATTTAATTTGTTGTTGGTTAAACAAGAGTCTTCTTAGAAGACCTTAATTTCAATGTCAGTTGAAGTCAGTGGGTTAAAGGTCTATCTAGAATGAAAATGAAACTACCAAATACCTATGTCCCTCTGATTTTGAACAGGAAGCTGTTGGGGACTAACACACACTGTGTTACCAAACTTTGGGCATGAGTCTGGACTCCCATGATGCATGAAACACAAAAAGATCAAGAGAAATAAGAAGTAAAGGAGGCAGATACAGATATTTGTGCTTTTGATATCCTTTGAGATGGCAGTAAGTCAGTAGATAGGGTCATGATTTGCTGAGATGGTTTTATGTTTTAAGTATGGAAAGAACTTAGGTGTTTTATTAATTATTTTTCTCCTGACTACAACCATACTGGGCACAAAGTAACTCAAGGAAGGAAGAATTTACTTTGTTTCATTGTTTAGGGTCTAGTTTATTTGGCAGGGAAGACATGAACATAGGACTCCATTCTGTGGTAGTACAAGGTCTCTTGACATCTCAGTAGTACAGAAAGCATCCAAGAAGAATAGCACCATTCGGTTGCCTTTCTCCCTTCTCACTTTTTTATTCAGTTCAGCAGCCTCCTCCTACAGGATGGCACCACCCAGATTCAAGCCAGGGCTTTGATCTGAAATTACTCTTCTCTGGAAATACCCTCAAAGACACATCCAGACTGTTTCATCAATTTGGCAATTAAAATCGATCATATGTATATGCAAATACTTTTGCCTGTATCCTAGAAAAGGATGAAACATACCAGGAAGATATTACCATAACAAATGATCAAGTAAGCCAAGAGGGTAAGAGGTAGAGATCTCACACACACTGCCTTCTAGGAAGGATTGGGTGACTGAGCCATGATAGGGGAAGAAACAGAGAACTCATTGTCGAAAGGACAAATGTGTAGCCTTGAGTTTAGTAATAGATGCAAAAGAGCCATCTGTTATCTCTGAAGGAAATCTTCTGTCTATAGCTGGAGAGTGAACAGATGTAGTCTCAGGGTAACAGAGTTAAGAAGGGAATGGGAATCACTGGCAACAGCTAAGGTGAAAACTATGTAGCAACCTGTCCCAAATTAGTAGTATCCCAAAAGTGTGTATTTTTTTAAAGTAAGCAGTTTAAATTGAATGAAGAACAAATCCCCTTCATATGTCATTTTAGAAAGTATATGTTGGGGAAGGAGGGGGTCTAAGAAAGCACAAAAGGAACCTAGATTTGAATGGATAAATCTTGAATTGGGGAATTGTACTGAAGGTAGATCAAAAAGGCCACCTTGTAAGGTTTTAGAAATATGAAGGCAACGCTCTACAATACTAGTCAAAAACTGAAGGTAGATGGGGAAGCAAGCGGTAGGATGTTTTTCTGGATAAAAGCATTTGCTGTATAATGAAGGCCTGAGCCCACCTCCTCAACAACAACCTAAAGAACTTGCTTACCACTGGATGCCTGTAACTTTAGCAGCCCTGTGGAGGGCAGAGTCAGGTGAATCATTGGGGCTTGTTGGCTACCAGCTTACCTTTAGGTTCAATGAGAGTCTGTTTCTCACAGGAATAGGAAAGAGAGTAATGGAGCAGGACAGCCAGTCTGCTCCGAGGGCTTCTAGGCCCATGCACAACATTTGTATATATACCACACACAATTTCACACAAAAAAACAAAATTAAATGAAACCCTGGTAAGCTTACATAGTAATATTGCCTCGTGCCACACATGTTACAAGATGTTACAAAACTCTACAGAGCGAAGTACCCTTCCTATCAGGTGATAATGAATTAAATAGGTAATTATTAAACTAAGGGAGTGCTTGTCAGTTTTAACCACTTGACTTTTAGCCTCACTTAGCAAGAGAACAATTTACATTTTCCTGTCTATCTAGCTATTTATTTCCTTTTATTTCCTGTTATTTAGCTCTTTCACTGACAAATTTGATGTGTTTATTACCAAAAATAGAACACTATAAAATAAACCATATTATTGTTGTTGTCACTGTTCATTACTATTGCAATTCTTCTTTTTTAAAATATACTATAACTCTAATTTTATTTTAAGAATTTATAATGGTAATTTGAACAAGCAGATTTTTACTGAGAATATTTTTATTTTGATTTTTGTTTTGAAATAGAATTTCTCTGTGTAGCTCTGGCTGTTCAGGAACTCGGCCTGTAGACAAGGCTGGCCTTGAATTCAGAGATTCACTTGCCTCAGCCTCCCAAGTGTTGGGATTCAAAGTGTACAGCACCACTATCCAGCCATTGAGTGAGAATTTTATACATCTATAAAATGTTATTTGATCGAGCGTGTCTACATTCCTTCTGCTCAAACCCCTATTGCTCACTAAATTCTGATTTCTGGAAATATGTTTCACGTGGTGCCATGATATGCAAATGATAGTTTGAGAAATGGTTTCAAGAGTTTAAAAAAAGAGAGATAAATAGCTGTGATATGGGAGAGTCGGGTAAGAAATGAAAAAGACTGGGCAGAATAAAAGCCAAACCTCTGTTAAATAGTGAAGAAGAAGAAGAAGAAGAAGAAGAAGAAGAAGAAGAAGAAGAAGAAGAAGAAGAAGAAGAAGAAGAAGAAGAAGAAGAAGAAGAAGA
>NC_034601.1:64609048-64623894 GCF_900095145.1 Mus pahari
AGAAGAAGAAGAAGAAGAAGAAGAAGAAGAAGAAGAAGAAGAAGAAGAAGAAGAAGAAGAAGAAGAAGAAGAAGAAGAAGAAGAAGAAAGACGGGGAGGGGAGGGGAAGGGGAAGGAGAAGAAAGAATATTCTACAAGGTGCTATAAGTAAAGCTGGCCCCTTTGGAATTCTTTTAAGCAGAATATTTTGAGGTAGGTGGTACTCAACCCAAGGAACTTTCCATTGGGCATTCATTGTTTTAGTCAAAATAAAATGTCAGTGAGATCAAGCTGGGTTACCACATACCCTGTTGATAAGCCCAACCCATGGAAAGTTCAATCATCTTTCAAGCCCCAGAATCCCTGACTATTCATAAATAACTATGAAACACCTGGATAAATTTTTCTCCGCAAACCCTTTATCCTATTCCCCTTCCCCCACTCTGAGCTATGAGGGTGCTGACTATTTTTTCCTCTTTTTTTTTTTTTATTGGCTATTTTATTTATTTGCATTTCAAATGTTATCCTCTTTCCCGGTTTCCCCTCCAGAAACCCCCTATCCCATCCTCCCTCCCCTTGCTTCCATGAGGGTGTTCCTCCACCCACCTACCTACACACCCACTCCCAACTTCTGAACCCAGTCTTTCTCCCTTTGACATTCGCTCCCTGTGGCTTTCAGCTATTATTGGAGCATATTTTGTCAGTGTATCTCTCCTCCTCGGCTTGAGTAGTACTTTGTTCCTTGCTTCTGGTTATCTTCTCGTTTCTTAATATGTTCTCTTATCATCTCTGTGCCCTCAAGTAACTTTATACCGAGGTAAACAGAAGCAAATTTTTCCAGTGCTTTTTTTAATCTTAAAATAGTTAATGCAGTTGATTGATGTTTTGTGTGCATAAAATGTTTCTAGCCTCTAAATTATTTTCTCTCCCAACACAAAAGATGTCGCTCTGTTAGCATCTGGTATGAAGTTTCCTGTTGTGAAATCCAACTAGCTTTTGTTTATAGATTGCCCCAAGCTCCCCCCTCCCGTGTTTTTAAAGTCTCCTGTAGAATGTTTATTGTTGGTTCAGTACTTAACTCTTGGAGCGTACTTGATAACACTTTCCTCCCATGTGAATAGGAACATTCTCTCAGCCCTAGGAATTTTGACTGCAATGCTTCCTAATTTTTTTTTAACACTAAGTGTTGTCTTTGACCTGTAAGAAAAATCTTAATAATCAAAAACAGGATCTCCTCAAGTGACCCCCGTCCTCTAACTTTCTCTCATATTTTTATATTAGAACTTTCTAATAGAGCTTAGATGTTGCCTCAACTTTATATTCAGTTTACAGTTCATATTTATATCGACATCTAGACAATTGTTTTAACTCACTTTATCAATGGTCTGTGTAGCAGAAAGATGATTGTGCTTGAACATTGAGTTATACAATATATGAATCAAATATTAAAATGTAGTCAATAAATGTAAAATACTTTGTGCTTTTGTGTATTAGTTAAAAATAAACTTTGAGCTGTTGGTTCCTGTCATAATCCTAGTATTTGGGAGGCATAGATAGGAGAATCATCTTAAATCCAAGGACATCCCAATCTGCATAAGAATTTCCAGGCCCGGAATTACATAGTGAGCCCTTGTCTAAATAAACAATTTGAAACTTCCAAAAAGGAAAATTTCCTCACTACAAATTATTCTTTGAATTTAGCAGGAATCTCAGCTAATGGAATCCATAGTGACAGGATACGTTCCAAAGAGTATGTTACTCTGTCTTTCCTCTGCTTCCTTTAAGTTATGAGAATAATTAGCAATAACATTTAAGTGATAATTAGAATAATATTCTACCATAAATGACACACATTTTGCATTTTACATTTATTATGTATCAGCATCTGATCGAGTCAATTTGAGTGTACTTAGGGAAGTCAAGTTGACAAGACTCTGTGATGAATTGAACATAGGAGGTGAGCCAGAGGTCAGAACCAAAGATGTCTGCTAAGTGCCAGGTGTGCACTTCACTTCATGATGTCATTCACTGATCTGGCCAAGGATGGGAGACCAGGTTGTATGGAAAAGGGTCAAGAGTTGAACTATAAAATAGTTTCCTTCTAAATATTTGGTGTGTGATACTACATCAAAAACTGAGTCATGAACTTCACAAGGAATGGTTGAGGTAAAAATGAAATTCTGGGTGTTGTTATTTACTTGATGATATAAGAAAACTTGAGTGTGAAATGAAGTTCCCAAAAAGATTCTGGGGAGAATTAGGATAAAAGCCCAAGATATCAGACTCTGGTAACTCCCAGCTAAAGGGATGGAAGGATCATTAGATTACCAAGGCACTCAGAGGAAATGTCAAGAGAGGTGGATGTAAAAGCAGGGATGTATTACAAAATACAGGAAAGTGCATTCTCTCTCTTTTTTTTTTAATCAGAAATCTTTTAAATGGATTACCAAATACAGGATGTCAAAAATGCTTTAAAGTAACAAATTTACAACCATGTAATGGCAACATATTTAATCATGACTAAGAACATGGCAGTGCAAATCTGAACACAGGAGAGTGCTGGTACAGCAAATCCGAAACAACCACCCAACCAGGAAAGTACATTCTTAACCAAATTGGGAAATATTCACCACTGCCACAGGTTGATACGAGGATAAAGTGGTTGAATATAAACATGTCCTTACACTGAAGGGTCCTAGAGCATGGTTTGCATTTACTACCTAATGCTAAAAATGATGTGTGTAGAGGGCAGACTGAAGAATGACCATGGGATACTTGATAGCAAGGAAAATAAGACACAGAGAAATGTTCTGAATGATGAAGAGAAAGGATGAGCTGTAACCAGAGTTATGTGGAGTGGAGACAAGCTTGTGCTCAACCTAATATCTTATTAGAACTATTCTAATAGCCCACGAAAGGAAACAAGCTGAGAAGGCGTGCTTGAATGTACCCATGCACAGAAACAAAGAAAACAGGAGAGAAGCTCATGATTCACATTGAGAAGATAGATGTGGCCTCAGACAGGAAGTCAGCCCCATGCTATAGCTTTGTGGAAAGGGGAAAGAGGGTCCAGAGCAGGGAGCCGTAAGTTTGGAGGCAGAAAGTTGAAGAATTGTTACTTCCAAAATATCCTCATAGAGTAGAATATTAATATTTAATTGATAATCTGGGTTGTCAATGAAATGCTTGGCAAAGTTTGACATTTTACAGTCATGAATGGGACAGGGACATCTTCCCAACACTGTATAGTAGTACACTTTGTGTGTCTGTGTGTGAGCATGTATACATGTATGGGCAGATGCAGTGACATAGTACAGTGATATGTATGTACATGTGGAGACCAGGGGTCCCTGCCAGGTGATTTCCTCCATTACACTCCACCTTATATTTTACAAACAGGCTTTCTCACTGAACCTGGAGCTTATTGAATCAGCTAGACAGACTGAGCAGCAAGCCCCAGAGAGCCTCCTTCCTATCTTGCCTCCACAAAGATTCCATGCCTGGTCGTGCCGAGGATCAAACTTAAGCATCAGGCTTATGGAAGCAAGTGCTTTATTGACTAAGCGATCCCCACAGCCCTGTAGAATATCTTTGGAAACAGAGGGTATGCATGTGTATGGACTGTTATGTGTTTCTCGGCACCATATGACTGTCCTTGAGCAAGCTGGTGAATGGAGATAACTTACAAACAACACAGCCAATCTGCTATGAAGACTGGGGGTTGGGGAAATCAATAATCTACCAGAGTTATTGAAATGATGGATCTCTTAAAAACAGGCTGAAACGAAAAATGGCTAAGAACGGTGGATGAAGGAAATAAAACAGATGCTCTTTGGTTAGATGGAAGAGTTCTCTCGTCTAGGTGAACCTTAAGAGGAGAAAGGTGCATTTGCACCTTTATTGTGAGATAGATCATGCAAACGTGACAGGTAGAAGAGTAAAGCTACTGGTAGGATGGAATAGGGATAAATCCTCCAAGAAAGATGATATTGGTGACTAATGTCCAACAAGGATGCTATCAGGAACCATCCTCCAACAAGGATGCTATCAGGGACCAACCCCCAACAAGGGTGATATCAGGGATCATCCTCTAACAGGGATGATGTCAGGGACCATCCCCCAAAAAAGGATGACATCAGGGACCATCCCCCAACAAGGATGCTATCAGGGACCATCCTCCAACAAGGATGATATCCGGGACCATCCTCCAACAGGAATGATATCAGGGGCCAGGGCAAATCTTTGTTGGAATCCCCACAAAATGAAAAGGAATTAGTGGCTTGTGGGAATATGAAGCCACTGCTGAGACTTGAATAAATAAATACATCAGACACAAGAGAGAAAATTCCTGCTATACTTCTTGCTCGCTTTCAGCCTAAGTGAACAGACGTTATAGTTCTGCGGTGGTAAATGAGAGTGTGGAGGAAACATGCCCTGAGATGCATGGAAAACTAGGAAGTACATAGGATGCTAAAGGCTGAGTTCAGTCTGCAGGGGACTCACTGAAGAATAGGGAGCCCGGGAACCAGGAATTGGTGACCTTCTTACCACAAAACTCTGACTTGTCCTGTAAGGCAAGCAAATGTTTTCTTTCCCTCTAAAAATGAAGTGCTTTTTTAAATTTTATTTAATTTTTTTATCCAACGTCTTAGTTTAACTCAGTACGGAAACGCTACAGTTTTGTGTATTTTCCACTATCTAAAATGCTCTTGCCTAAGACTCCTTCTCTTGTGGCTCACCCTCTCCCTGTTATCTTCTGCACGTTCTCACGTGACAGTCTTTCAGTGCAGCTTCTTCACAAACCATCCACACTCAAGACTCGTGCCCCTCCTCCTCAGTTCCCTGTCCTCCTGCACATCCGTTCCTCTGACAGTTCCTCTGACATTTGCTTCTTGGCCCACTTCTCTTCTCACACGAAGGTGCAAGATCTCCAGCCCCTCACTTTACACCCATCTCTCATTCACTGGAGTATGGGCATCACCAAGAGAGGTACCTAAAACAAATTGAGGGGTCAACAAAGGATTGCAGAAAGACGGAGCCAGGGCATGTACAAAGTAACGCAGCAGAGAGCTGTTATGGAGTCTAAGGACAATTGCAAAGTGAAGTTATAAAAACATATGAATCAATGAATACATTGTTGAAATAAACGTGGGACCCTCCAGGCTTCGAGGGTCCAGCACACATGTTGGATGAATAAATCGTGCTAAGAGCAGTTTTAACTGGGTTCTTTATTTCAGTCACCTCCGGATCGTAGGATGATTTTAATGTCACTTGAGAACTAAATTCCTGATCAAGTAGCCCCAGCCCGCCCGAATAGTCCCCTTTGGGTTTAATTTTAAAAACCAAATAAAGTGCAGAGCCATTTCCCCGCATGAGCCTGACTGCAGAGGAGCGCCTCAAGGCGTGTCAAGGCCTGGCCCCAGACTGACTGCCAGATTCTGCAACTGAAAAAACTAAATGGCAGGAACTTTGAAAGCCTGAGGATTGAAGAAAGCATGGCTCAATTTCACCGAAATGTCTCACCAACCCCACCTGGAAGGCAATTAAAATTCCACTGATTAAGTAGTAATAATAATGAATCCATTCATGTTTTTAAAATTATTTTTTAATTTATCAGCTCCTTGTCAAGGCATTTCAATACCAACACTCACCGTGACAGACTTTGGTTTTTATATCTATTATCAACATTTGTTTTGTTCTCTAAGTTCTTTTTTCTTTAATTGTATTACATTTAGCTTACATATTTAGGGAGGAGTCACGTAGGCCAAGTCACAGATGTTGGGGTCAGAGAACCACTTGTGAGAGTTGTTTCTCTCATTTTACCACAGCTCAGAGTTCCTGGAGCTCAGAGTCGCACAGGTCCCTTTGCCCACGCAACAATTCACTGGCCCTCTTCTCCGTTTGTTTGTTTGTTTGTTTGCTTGCTTGTTTTTGAGGAATGTTGTATTCAGAATTCATCGTGCATATTAATTTTTTGTCAACTGAGGTAGATGTCAACCTCTCCATTCTTTTTATTCACCCTTTCTTCACTAGATTATGATACTGTAGGATATAAGCCTGAGTCTTCAAGACCATATTTCCTTGGGTGCCTGGAGACCTACTCTTCTGCCAATCTCACTGGAACAATCGGAACATGAGAAATGCTTACCATTCAGTCTCCTCCCTACATCCAGCTTCTAACCCAGTGATCTCCATCATTCCTCACTAAGCATGCTCAAAACTAATATGGTTACTCCAGAACTCCCGGGTTTTACTTTGAACCCCCCCCCCTTCTTTCTCCTTGATGTTTCTCAAGACAAAAATCTTAAAGTAACCGATAATATCCTGCTGTGTCTGATTTGGAGACAGTGGGCTCCACTGGGTTTTTTCATAATTACTTCTCCAGCTTCATTTTTATTACCATAAGCAGTGATAACATTTTCACTGTGATAAGTAATGCCATACCTTTAACCGAAGCGAAATTAATGGCAGGGTCATCTTTCTTCTGGTTCAGTTGGCTTGGCGTCTATATCATCTGAGACTTTCTTAGAAGATGTTCTCATTTCTTACTTGTTTTAAAAATGAGATCATTAAAAAATCCTCCTGGTGTGCATGTTGATTATACATAAGGTGCATGCACGCATATGTTTGTCCTAGAATAAAAGAAGGTCTTCATACATGTTTTGAGTTTTCTAAGAGCCCATTATCTATCAAGAGTCGTTGGACCTTATGAAAATACTAATCAGTTTTACAATATTTCTTTATCTAGACAAACCCTGAGCATAACATCTTTTTGGAGTGATCTTAGAGATCACTCCAACCCCAACTAATTTTAAAGAGGAGAGAGCCTGATCCTGGTAAAGCAGTCATATCTTCTTATCTTCTGCCCTAGTCATAGCCCTGAGGGAATACACAACACCAATTCCAATTTTCCCTTTGAACTGGGGTTACTGGATTGTTAACACATTGGGTGTGAATCAATAAGATGCCTGATCCAATCCTGGGGAGATAAATATGGATGAGTCCCAGGCTGTGAATCATTTGGCAGCTGTTATTATGTATGTGGGGACTTACAAGTTTTTCAGGAGGAGGATTAATCCTAAACGAACCACACTGCTGCCTTCACTTCTCTTATGTCAAGAGATAAATCATAGTCTACTAACTTGCCTATGGGAAGACTGAGAATGGAGGTGGACAGTTTCCTCCAGCTCTTATTAGAGTAGTCACCTATACTGATTGTCAAATTGAAGAGAGAGAAGAAAAGAAGAAGAAGCAAGCAAGGGAAGGTGATATAGATTTCCATTCAGGGCAGGGCATTTTCCTATTCTCTGCGTGTTAACCAGTGTGGGTCTCTATACAAATAACTATCTACTTTAAAAAATGTTTTTCAGGTGAGGATTTAGAGATCCACCAATCGATGGGTATAAGGATGGAGGATGAAGCAAGCATTTTAAGACAATGTCCATTTAGCAGAGGAAGAGTAGCAGGTTCCACCCATTATGGAGCAGGTGGCATTAATGGCTGCTGAGAGACAGTCAGTTGACTTTACTGATACATCCCCCAGGAAGCTACTCATATTCCAGTAGATGGCCCTATCTACACATATACTGGCAGCACTATGAGGAATCCATTGATTTGAAAGACAACATAAGTGTATACCAGTCAAGATACAACAGCAACATTAATGTCAATAGCTCCATTGCCATTGGGAGGGAACACTAGTAGAGGATTAAGGGAGGAAATGGACGGGAAGGGAAGAGAAGTGATTTTTATTAAAATATGGTACATGCCTATATAAAGTTTTCAAGCAGTGAAAGAAGAGGGAGGTGAATTTTGAACTACACTTCAGCATTTTGAAACTTTTATTTTTCCAGTGTTCAGATACATACTCTCTGATCCAGCAAAATCCACTATTTCTTGTGTGCCCCATGCTTCCTCGTCGCTCCAAGGCAGGTATTTAAAGTTTAAAGAAACCTTTCAAGAAGAGTTCAAGGAATGGTGGAAGGCATCTATAAAACAGATTATTCCCCTTCTCAATGTTTTTATTCCTCTTAACTTCAGTATGGACAGGAGAACTTACACTCAGTTTGACAGTTATACGAAACATCTCTAATCCTTCTGTTGGCCTATTTATAGATAATAGCTGCAACACATGGGAGGAAGACAAGGTAAATTTGAATAACAGCAATAGCTTCCAAGACTTAAAAACTTCTGTCTGACCTAAAAGCTTTCATTCTATTTTACTAAGTATAATTTAGATTGACTTGAAAAATTATTCAGGGTTATACCAAAAACATTTGTAATATGTATTATGGTCATAACTCAATTCATACATGGAATGTATGATTGGACTTTAATATATATAAATATATATATCTGATATATATGTAAATATACATTAGCATTGCATTTCAAAAATAAATCTATGTATTATGTTGATAATAAACAAGAATTTTTGCTTATGTGGTTTTTAAATTCCTTTAACCAGAGATATAGTTGTTTTAAAAGGCAAAATATTGGAAGAAAATGAAGGCCCCAATAAAACTGTAGAATGCTAAATTTATGTGAAACTTATTCTATATTATATTAAAATATATATGTATACATTAAAGCATTACCATAATATGTTTTTTTCAAGGGAGTAAAAAGTTACAAGTTAGTCATCTTATAAAATTTTTACTCTATTATGGATAGTTTACTGTTGAGTAAACTGCATATTAATGGTTTGATGTGACTTAATTTTACATATGAAATCCTGAGACCTCAGAAAGGTAATAATTTGGTTGTCTTCACATTTCTGGTGATAGAATGTACATTCTTCTCATTTATATCAAAATTTAAAACGTCCTCATGCTCCAAGAAAAGATGCAAAATCAATACTAGCTAGAAAAGATGCTAATGTTGATGAGGAAGATGGAAAAAGAAAAAGAAGAATGAGGAGGAGGAAGAGGGAGGAGAGAGAGAGAGAGAGAGAGAGAGAGAGAGAGAGAGAGAGAGAGAGAGAGAGATGATAGCTCAGGAAATGGATGAAAAACAAGAATCTAGAGATAGAGATATACCTTTGTGCGGGAAAGTTGTTTAGTAGTCTTGAGACTGTTTAATATCTACAGGAGAAGCAAGCACCTGCAGACACTCAGTGCAAGCTCAGAACATTCCACTCTTGAAGATCCTGGCATTTTTGTCAGCTTCCATTTCCTAAGTGATATTTTATTTACTGTACCTGGACTAGAATGAATAAATGCAATTCTACATATTTAACCAGTCTTTATGTACAAAGAACTAGTTTGTTAACCATTGTTTCTATCTCAAAGAGATCCCATTTTATATTCCCTACACTGATACAGTAAAATTAACAGAGGCAAAATAATGAAGAGAACTATTAATTTTTATTGAAATTATAATGTAGGTTCTTCCAGTTTTTTACCCTAGCTGGAAAATGTTGCTTGAAGAGATTATTGAGTGACATAAAGCTTTTTTTCATCATTTTCCTACTTATCTGTTGATTTTTATGTAAGATATTATAGTAGCAAATTATTATTTGGAATTGGAAAGGATTCGTGAGTTTAATTATCCTTTTAAAAAGTACATTAATTTATCCAGACATTATTCTTTGAATGGGGACCCATAAAGCTATAGCAATTTGAAAAAAATAATTGACCAACATAAAATTGTTAAGACTTCATGTGGATATTTAACAGACACATTGAGTGTGGCAGTATGTCCCCTAGGATTGGGATCACATGAGCCAAAATTTCAGACATAGAAGTAGGTTTGCTTCTCATCAACGTCAGAAGTGTCTTATAACTTTCTGGAAAACTGTATCTTTTTAAATTAATAATCTAGGCTCTCCTCGTTGCCCTATCCCAGGTACCTATACTCAGGATGATTTTTCAATGATGATGTAGGTAGAGTGTCTAATTCTGCATACTATTTCTGATTATCTGGCCAGGAAGACATTGTAGTTTGCTAGCCCAAGTAGATTAAATATGACACACTTAATTCTGTGTTTTTGGAACAGGCAGTGGGGCATAATGAAGTTATGGCTCTTGTCTGAATTAACTTCCCCCACACACCAGAGGCCTGGGGTAAAGTTGGACTGTGTGTTTTGTTTGTCTCCAGCAATGGGTGGGATTGCTACCAAACGCCACTGGGTCGACACAAGGTAGATTGCTGACTTTAGGGTCCCTCAAACAAAGCTATGTTCAATTCAGTGCCAAACGACAGTACTGCTGAGGCCAAGAAAGGCTGGCTGGCTGTGAAGAAAATCTGAGAAAACTACTAGAAAAATCCATCAACTACCTAGTTTCACCTGAAAATAAATTCATATGAAAAGTCAAGGAGAGTCTACTCTGTCATGATTTATGCACACCTGAGTCATTTACTCTTTCATTCAAAGATAAATCATAGTCTAATCTTACTTCAGGACACAAGGCTGAGTCTATATCATCTACTTTACTAGAGAAAACACACACTAAATGCACACACATACAGACACAGAGAGAGGGGGTGAGGGAGAGACAGAGAGAGGAAGTCTGTACCAATTTGTGCATCAAGTACCCCCAGCCCAGGGTAACTGATTTTGTCTCTTTATGTATATCAGGAAATTTAAGTGATAAATAATTAGCTATGACAAACCAATTGGAAAATGAAATTGACATTTCACATTTAATTTGTTTATAATTTTGGTATTTTTTGTGGGTTTTTTATTAGAATTTTTTTTAAAAGGACATTAGAATCTCACCTCGTGGTAGAGATGCAACAGAAAGCAAATTGACACATAAACACTAAAGAAGCTACAGAAGTGGTTGAGGGAAAGAAAAGAGAAAGAAAGGACAGGGAAGAGAAGAGGGGAAGGAACAGAGTTACAATTCAAAGGAGAACTGTGCTTCCTCCTCATCAATGGCGGAGTGCTGTATAATGCTCTGTAAGACCATATCTTTTCTAATTATCCACCCAGAGTCTCCCTTTCCCCCATCCAGGGATGTGTTCTGTATTCTGGGAATGATTTTTGCATGATTATGTGCACAGAGTGTCTGTATCTGGTCAGCAGAACATTACAATAGGCTAACTCAAGAAGAAAATAACAAGCCACACACGATTCTGTGTTTTAGTAACAGATAGTGAACCATAGCTTCTTATTTGAACTTATAACCAGAAGCTATAGTCCTTGGCTAGATTGATTTGCCACACATTCCAGAAGCCTGTGCTAAAGTCTGAAAATATGGGGAAGGGGGAGGAGAGGAGAGAGGAGGGGAGGGGAGGGGAGAGGAGAAGAAATGAAGCATGGGACAGGACAGGACAGGACAGGACAGGACAGGACAGGACAGGACAGGACAGGACAGGAGAGAAGAAAAATATCCAGAAGAAAATTCTGTGGCCAAATATTTTATGGATTTTGTCTTCTCTTAAAAGTATTCATTTATTTAAAATGTGAATTTTAATTGAGATTCCAGCAAAATATACATACAATTGCTTTTGTAACTCATACTCAGTATCATTTCCTTCTAATATTTATATACTATTCTATTTTCTCTAAAATCAAGAAAAGTAGGCAACCCCTTCCCCTCTTCTCACCACATGCCTATGGGCAATTAAAGTATTTAACCTTCATGTAGTTGAATTAAGGAAAGTACTGGCTGCACAGATCTGGCTTCAGGCTGAGTCTTCACACCACACACCTGAATAGCTTACATTTACTAAATACTTCTCCATTTGTAGAGACTGATAAGCCTTACATTTGCGCTTCATAAACAAGTAAAAAAAAAAACTTTTTATTATGACTTTATAATATCAAACATATTTATTACATTTGTAAGATAATAGTTACCATTCTCAGACTTCTGAATGCTTTTGTGTTGCAATATAAGAAAGCCATTTATGTTGAGATTCTAAGAATTCTTTGATGGCAATATAGAAAGTGGCCATCTAACTAGTCTATGTGCAAGTTTGGTCACTCCTGTGTAAACCAGCCAGGGAATATCACTGTGCAATTACTAGAAAAAATGAACAGCACTGCGCACAAGAGCTTGGCAATTAATTAAATGATGTGCTTGTTCATCTTTCAGGTCAAGCAGATAATTGTGCTGAGAATTGCTTTGAAATCATGCATGATTCAACTTAGCTCTGTTGAATCCCAGGAGAGATTTACAGGTCACACTGCATATCACACTTCTTGTGGGTGGAGGATTAATATGACCTAATCCTGTTAGTGTTCAAAATGGCGTGAGATAACAAGACAGTCCTATTTACATGTTACATGATAACATAAACCCTACAGAGTTCATCTTTAATTATATATATATATATATATATATATATATATATATATATATATATGTATTAACTATGGATATCATGTTCACATAAATATTCAAGAAAACTAAGGAAAGTATAATACATTACAGAAGCAGATTAGCCAAAAGTTACTTAGTTCACTGAATACATTTGTAACTAAAACATTGTATCTATCCTCTTTATAATATTTAAGCAGCCCAATTGATTACAGCTTATTCTTTCTGTAAGAAACTCAGAAACTGACATTTAAAATATCCTATAAAGTTTGATAAGCCTTGGTCTACTAATAAATAATATTACATCAACAGATAATTTGTTCCTAATATCTGTAGTATCAAGAAGAATCAATTTATATCTTTTCACACTACAAAATAAATTGTGCTCATACAGGTCAAAAATCTTTTAGTTATAATACCTTTTTAAAATTATTTTTAATTGAGGTAGAAATACACCCCTTTTTCCCAACAAAACTAATTGGAGTTTTATACCTTGAATGTAATTGCAGATGCTTCTTTGTTACTTTGTAAATATAAAAGATCTATTGCTATTTAAAAAACACTTTCAATCATAGCTCCTTAAAACTAGATGATCAGTTTTCTCCTTATATTCTAGAATTCTCTTGTGCAATAATTTATATTTGCCATCATGCTACAACATGGACATTTAATTATGAACTATAAATTTATCCTATCCTTCCATGCAATAAAGTAGGATTCAGTATAAGAAAGATGCATTTTGGAGTCTATCCAAAAAAAAAAAAAAAAAAAAAAGCCAACTTTATTTATTATAGTTAGGAAGAGTTTTAAACATCTTTGCCTACAGGGTCTAGGCAGGTCCTATGCATGCATGGAATGGCCTGGGTGTTTGGAATGAGGAAAAAAATGGCAGATGACGGCATGCTCATATGTTCTAACACAAATCCTTTCCATATGGAAATCCCAGAACACGGTGGTTGGAGCTTTAGGTTTTTCAAGGAACAACAATAAATAAGATTTATATTTTAAATTTACTTTCTAAGTGGTGGATTATTTGATTATCTATCATAGGATCGACATAAATGCATTTAGAGGTCTATGCAGGATGCCGGTTTTCATTTAGTTGGAATAACTGATAGAAAACAAAACTTGAATTGCGTGTTAAGATTTTAGCGTCTGCTGACTACTTATCTTCATGCATTATTCTTGTGTTTATCTAATATACGTAAATAGGGATTTTATACTGCTAACTGTCTCTGGGTCTTCAAATCCATCTCATGTGACTTCCAGGTCAGGTTTCAAATGACTCTTACCACTACTACATGTATTGTTGCCACTGGAAATTTAAATGATATGCCATTGTTTAGAATTGATTTTTTTTTAAAAAAAAAATCCTGCTAAATGCAGTTGTTCAACGAGTATATATACAAAATAGTTTTTAATAAATATAGATAGAGAAATAATAGAAACAGTCCTTATTTAAAATTTTATGTATCTCCAACTGAAAATAAGATAACCATACACACTAAAAAAATTAACATTCTTTTCTTTAAAAAGGAGATTTTATATGTTTATATTCTATATTTTTTTTGCTACTTTTTCAGAGGTAGCCCATGGATCAGGAAAGAATGCACAATACAGAAATACTTGAAGTGTGAACTAGTGTGACTAAACATCCAAGAAGCCAGCCCAGAAGAGACTGAAAAATGACTCTGTTGGCAAAACAGACAATAATTAAGGACTCCTTAAATGTTAAAGGATAGAGCAAAGCTGGCCCAAGAATGTGACAGCGGCTACTATCCCTAGATTGAACCTGTTAAGATGTTAAATCTGGAGTGTGATGCTCAAAGCCTTTGCTGAATTTATTTTTCTAAAATTGTACTCATCTTATCTGATGAGAATATCTGAAAGTAGATGCTAATCCTGTGGTTAATTTTAGCTAAATTAGAGAGTTTTAAAAATGAGTTGGAATTCTAAGAAAAAAAATATATAAATACTACCTCATATCAGTTTAGGGGATCTTGCAGCTGTTCATAGTTTGACTTCTTAGCACGTGTCACGGTGACAAATGAAAAATATTTTCATCCGCTAGGATTATGGGGTTGCTGAAAAGCAATAAACAAATTGTAACAAGAATTTATGAATGTAACTGAGATTTCCTCAGATTATGCACTGCTAATGAAGAAAATGAAGATTGCATAGCGTTTTCTGCAGACAAATGGTCCATGATACATTAATAATTTATTAGCTAAACTGTGTGATTGTTGTGGGTTAATGTGGTACACATTGACTTATTTTAATGATTTCTCAAAACTCATGGTATGAAGCCATTAGACATAGCTCCCTTTGAAATGATATTTTGAGTAGCTTTTGCATTTCAAAGTGGGTTTCTATCAGAGGTCTTTTCAAATGGGAACTATGGTTGTTTGATAAGATGTCTTTAGAGTTTTACCTTTGGTCAGTGGAAAATCATGAAAAGTTCCTAACTCTCAATATTATAGTTATAAAAAAAGCTGTTAGCATTTTAAGAAAACATACTTAGAGAGACCTAAATTTATAAAAGAAAGAAAGAAAGAAAGAAAGAAAGAAAGAAAGAAAGAAAGAAAGAAAGAAAGGGAG
>NC_034601.1:64624159-64645474 GCF_900095145.1 Mus pahari
GAAAGGAAAGGAAAGGAAAGGAAAGGAAAGGAAAGGAAAGGAAAGGAAAGGAAAGGAAAGGAAAGGAAAGGAAAGGAAAGGAAAGGAAAGAAAGGAAAAAGAAGAAAAGGCGCCCAATACCGTGCTTTGGAAATACTGGACCAGAAGAGGGGGAAGGTAAAGATTCCTTCAAATGAAAAATTCTATGTATCATTTTCCACTTTCAGAAACCACAGACCTGTAATCAGTTGATATGCTTATTTCAATAAACACCTTCAATATCATCTCTTCAAGCAAAACATCAAAAGCAAGCCAAGTATATTAAGAAAATTCAAGTATAAATCATGTATGCATAATTTTTACTACTTATGAGAATATTAAGCATAAATTCGACATCAATGGAAGCATGAGGAATGACCCACCCCTTCTGGCTGTGAAGTGTACCTCTGACCTAAACTGCCCACAGATAGGGAGGAACCACTTCCATTCTGATAACTGGCTTGCTAATTAGCTTTTAGATGTTGTCTAAGCTTCTAAGACAATAAAATTTCCTATTAAATCAGCTTGATTAGCCAGATGTAGTAGTTCATGCCTGTAACCCAGCACTTGAGATGCTGAAGCAAGAGGGTTGTGAAGAATTTAAAACCAGCTTGGATTACATAGTGACCCTTAGACCAGTGTGTTTAGGAGGAAGAGCCTCTCTCAAACAAATAAAATCATAAAAGTATAAAACCACAAGTATAGCAAATGCCATACTTAACATATTTAAAAAGAATCATAAAACCGACAAATACCTAAAAGAGGGTTTAGGAATTTTTTTACTTAAGAGTTATAAGAAATTTTTAAAATCAGGGGAAAAAAAACAGATTACTTTCCAAGAATATTTGTAGGTAAGAGAACTGTAAAACAAAACAAAGATGAATGAACAAAATTTTACTAAAAACATTAAAATAACACTTTCAGACTATTATTAAAGGAACTAAATCTTCAAAAAAAATTTACCTAGACTTTTCTAGCCACTAGTACTATATTTTCTTAGCAAACAAAATAACATTTTTTCTCCTTTAAAGGACTTCAGGTTTCAATTCATTCCTTATGATATTCTTTATAGGACACACAACATAAATAAAGACTTCGGAATCATTGATGTTCTTCCCTACTTAGGACATGTAGGTTGTGGAATGATTGTGTATTCAGCTGTCTAAAGCAGAAAATACTTTATTTAACAAGTGTTGAGAAAAAAAAAAAAAAAAAAACAGAAAAAGAATGAAGACTTGTGTCCATCCATACCATAATCACAGGCATGCACACCAATCAAACTAATTGCTGTGTATGTAAATGGGTGGACAGACTGTATGTCTATTATCCAAACAGTCCTTTGTCTTGTCAGGCAGTGAAAGAGAAAGACCTTAATCCTTGGTGTCCTGGAGAATGTTTGCTGGTCCTCAGGGAGTGACTGTCATTTAATTTAGGCAAGTTAGAGTCTGCCTCAGGTCTGTGTATTTACATATAAATTGTTTGGTGGTATGGGGTTGGGGGGGGGGAAGGCAGAGAGGAAAGATACCTAATCAACTCCTTCCCCACAGTTATGTTATAACGCTTGCTTTCATGTGGAGTGTGTCTTCTGCAAATGAGCAGTGTATAGAAAACAAAGGTTATTCCAGATGGGCGTCTGTCGTCTCACACATGTGGGAAATAAGGCCCATCCAAGAGGAGCCTGCACTGTGATCTGTCCCCACACGGAGCAATGATTTAACACAGACCTTGTACTAGTTTGCTGTGAGTGCTCAGTGTACACAGAGCTAATACCACATTGGATGAAGCAATTGGATGACTTCACACTGTGTTTTCCCCAGATACATTAGCATTCAGTGACCCATATACTTTTTCACTAAGCCAACTAAGGGTTCCTGAAAGAAGGTCTGTGTGACTGTTTCAGGAGGAGGAACAGCAGTTTGGGAAGGAATTTTATGGATGCTAGGTCCATTTTCTAAAACAGGATTTTGAGCAGCACACTTCAAAGACTCATGTCAGAGCAACTAAAAACTTGTTGCGTATTCTCCAACCAAATGTGTTTTATGGGGTAAGGGCAGCAAGCTGGGGGAAGAGACTATTAAGTTCAAAGGAAATACTGAACCTCAAAATTGCAAAACTAATAATTGCTATCATTTTAATTACATAGCAATTACTAACAGAAAGTAACCACAGATAAAAGCCCCAAGATTGAACCTCAATATCTCCTAGCAGAGATGAACTAATATCTAAGTGTGTTGGTTTTGTTTTCCCGAAATTATCATTTACTGAGCACTTCTTGTATGACCCGTGTGCTCCAAGCTTTATCCGCATTTGTTTGTGTTAAATTCTCCATACAGTTTCTTTCCGTATAACAATCTTCATGTAATATTTTATTAATACTTTTTCAATATTTTATGATATCTAATTATATTCACCACCATTTCGTCTCCTTAAATCCTCCAGATTCACCCCAACCATTACCTGCCCTCTTATTCCTCTCTTTGAGAGAGAGAGAGAGAGAGAGAGAGAGAGAGAGAGAGAGAGAGAGAGAGAGAGAGAGAAGCTGTGTGTGTGTCTGTCTGTGTGTCTGTGTGTGTCTGTGTGTCTGCCTAGGCAACCACAGCTGCTGTAGATTCCTGCGTGCAAAGGGCCTGTCATGTCCAGAAGAAAGTGATGTGCAGAGGCTATTGTTTGTTCCAGTATCCCCTGAGATCTGGCTTTTACAAACTTTCTGGCTCCCCTCCCATGGTAGTCCTTGAGCAGAGAGGATGCATGTTACGTAGTATTTCCTATTTGCAGATGAGCACAACACAGTTGCTTGTTCTCTGTCCATTGGCCAGCTGTGAGTTTCTGCTTCCTCAGGCCACTGTAGGGAAGGGACTTCAAACAATAAGAGCTGGTTTTTTAGAGTATATTTATATCTTTATGTCCTTTCAAAAATGATTGAACTAAAAACTAAACACAAATCCAAAACAAATTATTATGAGCAAAAGTTTCAAAGATAAAATATATAATTCTGACAATTAGAGCGGGAACTTGACACTAAAATTGAATTTTCATCATAAACACAAAATATGTGATTAATACTTATGATTTTGTTATTCAGATATACTTTTCAATTCAAATCACAGTATTTATAAGGATGTCTGATGAGATGCTATGAACAACTTGGTTTGTAGGACTACTCTTTTATAAGAGTTAATAAAATGTAAGAGAACTAATCAATAGTGTGGTGCTTTGAATAAGAATGGCCAAAGTAGGCTCATGTATTCTGATCCATAGTCATCAGAGAATGGTAGTACTTTAGAAGGAAGAGGAGGGATGGCCTTTGCAGTGGGTGTGGCCTTGTTGCAGTGGGTGTGGCCCTGCTGCAGTGGGTGTGGCCTTGTTGGAGTAGATATCTTGTTGGACAGTGTGTGACTGGGGGTGGCCTTTGAGGTTTCAAAAGCCCAAACTAGGCCAAGTGGCTTTCTCTTCTTGCTGTCTATAGATCTGAGTCTTCCTGCTGTCTACAGATCTATGGCATGGATTTTTTTGCTTCTCACATTCTCCTTCCACAGACAATTTAAGTAATATATTGCCAGGTTCATTTGAGATAGTTTTGCATTCATTAGGGAAAATCCAATTCAGGAAGCATGTTTAAACTATGTCTGTTCAATTTAGTATTATTTGATAAAATACATTAGTAGGAGTACTTTCCCATCCTGATTTTGTTCCATGACGAGACTTATTGCACATGTGCAAAATATTTTAGATACTTATGGATGTGTTCAATCACAACTGAGACTTAGACTTTAATGTTCTTTAGCATATCTAATTTAACTTCTATTTGCTTTTCTTTGTTTATTTTATATCTCATTTACTTTCTGAATGAATGTGAAGTTAAAAAAAAAAATCCTAAAAGGGCTATGATATAATATTAACTTTTTTCAATATAAATGAATGGAAATAGAGTTAAATACTAAGTGGTAATACAGAAAAAAAATCAGGTGTTGGTCAAGGTGGCTATTATACCAAATAGAAGCTTATTCTAGAAGTAGTCAGGGAAGAAAAATAATGATATATTTCATAAGAGTTGTTTTGGTTACTGTTGTTGTTGTGAGGACAAAGCATGACTCTAGGAAACTTTTAGAGAAGAAAGAATTTAATTAGGAGCTTGCATACCATTTCAGATAATTAGTCCATAATCCTCATGGCAGGAAACAGACGGGCATAATGCAGCAGCAGTAGTGTGCATCTTTCCATCCTGATCCACAGGCAGCAGGAATAAGGATGGAAAGTCACTGCACCAGGCTTGGACTTCTGAAACCTCAAGGCCCACTCTCAGTGGCACACTTCCTCCAACAAGACCACACTTCCTAATTCTTTCCAAACCGTTCACCACCTAATGATCAAGCACTGAAACTTAAGGGAGACATTTTCATTCGACCCGCCATAAAGGTGAACTATAGCTATATTTATGATTGTGCAAAAATGAATTTCTCAGTATGTTTCATGAGAAATAGCTGCATTACCTTGAATCCTATGCAATGAACTCTGATACCCTATAAGCAAGGTTTAGTTCAGTAATATCTATTAAAGATGCAAAAATAAGTTTTTGTTTATGTCAAATGTAACTTGAAACTATTTTAATTCTGTATACAATAGCTACTACTACTTATCATTTCCAGACTTTTGGAACTTGCTGGTTTTAATAATGTAGATAATATTAGCAAAATTTTAATGAATATTCTATAATTAGTTAAAGTATCTACAACTACCATAACTCTCTGTAAAATGTGTTAGGATAGTTTTCTTTTTAAGTGCTTTAAACACACAAACACACACACACACACACACACACACACACACACACACACACTTCTGTCTGATTTAGATTTGCCAGAAAGCATTCTCCTCATCGTACCTTGACTATATCTTGCATGTGTCTATTTCAAGCATGTATGTATCTATCTGTGCTTCTGCTTAACTGCAAAGCATGAACAGATGCAGCTGAGAGTGTGGTAGATAATCTAACAAAAACAAAGAAAAACAAAACAAAAGAAGATGCAGCTGAGAACGATCCAAGACTGAGTACAACAACTCTAGGGATTCGTGAACACTTCAAAATGCTTCAATAAATCTACTATTCTGAATTACTTTTTCACCTCATTTCCCAATCTAGCACCTCCTCGCTTCCTACACTAAGACATTGATGCCCAGACTGGCTACAGAGGAGACAATGCTTGCCTTCCTATAGAGGCAAAAAAGAACTGTTCAGGTCCATAGTCACCTTTCCCTGTGGGATGAGGGTTCTTACCCGTGTGGAAAGCTCGTCACTCTTCCCTTCAGGATGGGAAAGAAGAGAAGTTTTGTTTGATGCTTGTCTACATAGAACATTTGTTGAGGTTGAATAAATTGAAAAATAAAACTAATTTTCATTTAGTAATTATGAGTGTAATTACATTGTTTTGGTATATGTCATTATCTAGCAACATGTTCAAGTCTGGAGATGGCTGTAGAACATTGAAAAATGCCAACCACACAAAACATGCTATGGTTTTCCAGTACCTCGTGGTTTATGTAGTTTAATTGAAGTTACTATGTTTGTCAGAAATATAAAACAAATGCCAAATTCCCTTGTATAAGACAATACAACAAAAACACTGCTCTTCAACTATTTATTTGAATACCGGGTGAATACTTAATACTGGACACAATTGAACTAATTAGTGAGTAATTAATATTGCACATTTAATTGTAGTATGAATTATTCCTTCTATTAACAGAATGCCTTTGTCTTTCCTTCTTTTTTATTGATCTATTGACATTGTCTATGTCACAAAAAGTTTCCCTAGCTAGGGCCTGATATAAATGTCTTTGTTTTAGTTTTTCCTAGGCTCAGCAGCTTGTATCAATCATGCTAATTTAAATTGTTTTCTGCTGTGTATAAATTAATCTCCAAGTCTTTTCTTCCTTTTTTTTTTCCCCTCCATTATGTAGTGATTATTCTCATGAGCTTGTGTCTCTGAAAACTCTTGTCGTTCAGCCACATTACTCAGGAAGACTTAGAGATCTGGACTTGTAGGGTATCTTAAATTAACATTACATAAAAAGAGTAATTTGAAGCTTACCTCTCCTCAGCATAAATAAGCAGTAAACTGATGCCTTTGTGAGTCCCAGGACGAGTTCCCTTGACCTCCAAGAATAGCAAAAACTCCTTAGAATAGCTAGCAAGGTACCTCAAGATCTGTCTTTATCTCCAGTATAAACTTCATGTCTCTTGTCTTTCCTCCCTCAACTGTCAGATTCTATATCAATCCCGCCAGCCCACAACCAAGCATTCCATCACAGAAGTGTTCACACTCACACTCCCAACCACACCGACATGACCCTTGAAAGCACTGTTTTGTAAATGTTCACCTCTTCTTCTGAGCTCTTGTGATAGATGCCTCTCCCTGCAACCTGCAAACGGTGATCTAGCTAGGCTTCAGAGGTACAGTTTGGCTGTATACTAACTGAATCCTGAATAGAAGTACAACAGTTCTACATTCTGGGCCTTTGAGTGTCCAAAACATAGGATGCTGCGCTGAACGCCTTCAGTTCCGTCTGAACAGGGGAGCAAGAGGGCCTTGTAGCTCTAGACTTTGGATGCCAGAAACTTGTGTTTCAAGGCTCTCAGAGTGGACTCTTACTGCTCTGAGTTTTCTTTCTTTCTTTTTTAAATTAGGTACTTTCTGTACCCAAGGAACCGAAGGGGTCTGCAACCCTACAGGTGGAACAACAATATGAACTAACCAGCACCCCCAGAGCTCGTGTCTCTAGCTGCATATGTAGGAGAAGATGGCCTAGTCAGCCATCATTGGGAAGAGAGGCCCCTTGATCTTGCAAACTTTATATGACCCAGTACAGGGGAAGGCCAGGGCCAAGAAGGGGGAGTGGGAGGGGGGGGTTGGAGGGTATAGGGGACTTTGGGGATAGCATTTAAAATGTAAATGAAGTAAATACCTGATAAAAACTGGAAAAAAAAAGAGAAAAAAAAAGATACTTTATTTACATTTCAAATGTTATCTCCTTTCTTAGTTTCCCCTCTGAAAATCCCCTAGCCCTGGAACTTGACAGCTAGTGGAATCCTGACCTTCCATTAGCAGGGAATGCAGCAGCAAATAACACCTACTAATGTTACTGCTCCTGAACTGCTCTTCAATGTGTTCCTACTTAGCTGTTATGGATGGCTAATGTTACAGCTTTTTAAACCCAGGATGCCAGGAGCCTTGGCCCTTTAAGGATTGAGGGCATCTAAGAGCTCTTAGCCACATTGTCTCCTATCCATTCCACTCTTCTACTCACAATTACTTCTGCCTCTCCCACTCTCTAGATCTGTTCAACTGCATTCTCCCCTCCACAACTGCTGCTGTTACCTTTGTACCATGAGTTAAAGCAGTTACGGTCACACCCTGTTGGTAAACTAGTCATTATTCCCACCGTGGTGACAGCGCATCCTTCAGTTCCCACATTCCATGTTAGCCCGCTCTATTGATGATAAACGTCATAAGCAACCAAGATCTTGCAGTGGAAGCCCTTGGTTGTGACTAATGTTGGAACAGAAAGGGGAGGTACAAGAGGATATCTTCTAGTTTAATCGAAAAGTCAAGTCGAAAAGCCTGCCTATGTAGAGGAGCAGGGGAGGGAAAGGGGTGCTTGTACTGATAGTGTCATAGCCCTCTGTGAAAATAAAAGATGGTGTTTGTATGTTTGCACCAATCATAAGCCTTCTGCTGTATCACCGGGGGTGATGCACCCCTGCTGGTCTGGGTAAACAATGCCATAATGTGTCACCAAGGTTTATGATGTCAGAAAGAACATCTTAAGCACTTTAGAACAGATGTGACAGGAATCGTACCTTCTGGGGTCAGAGATGTCTTTTCAGCAGCAAATAGCTATCATATGCAATATATGTATTCCCAAGATATGTATGGAGTATTCAGAGGAGCTATGCTCCTTTAATATAGTTCCTCATGTTGTGGAGACTCCCAACCAGAAAATAGTTTTCATTACAATTTCTGTTATGAATCATAACGTAAGTATCTGGTATTCAGAATTGTTGAAGACCCGCTTCAATACCACAAGTAAATGGAAGAAGGGAGCGGCGTGTGGCCTAGGTGGTTGGGGTCTGTACTAATAGCCTACAGGGGACAGCACTCGCAAGGCTGACAGGGCTTGGTTCAGAGCAGCCAATGGGGACTGTTGCCTATGGTGGCCAGTGATTACAGTCATCCTTCGGCAGACTTTTCTCTGAGAGGAACAAAGCTTGATTCACTGGGGCAGGCAGTCCCTGAGTCTTGCAAGAAACTCTGAACTCTTTTAACTCTTCAGGGGCTGGGAAGAAAGAAAATAGCGAAAATCATACATACACACACACACACACATACACACACACACACACACACACACACACACACACTGGAAAGGGGCTCCAACAACCAAGTTTCAACAACCAAGTTCCAACAATGTATATATATATATATATATATATATATATATATATATATATATATANTATATATATATATATATATATATATATATATATATATATATATATACACACACACACACATATGTACGTACATACATAGAGACCGACAGACACATATATACATACATATTTACAGTTGACAGATCGAGCAGAGATTTAACCAGCATCTGTAACAGGCTTTATTTTGGTTTTTAGCTTTTCATAGCTTTCAAACAAAAGGTCTCTATGTAAGAAAACACTGCCTCACAGATAAAATGCTACACAAGAGGGAGTTGTGGCAGGATGGTGATAATAAGTACAAAAACAGTTGTTTTACCTGCATGTCATTCTATAAGCTCACTACTGTTTGAAATAAATCATCTTATATATTCACGACCTTGCTTTATCACAGTGTATACCTGTGGCCTTGTCCTTGCCCATGACCCAGAATGAATGTTTTTCCTGGATCATAAATCTGTCCCAAGTCTGCGCCTCTTCCTAATGCAATGCCTTTGCTTGTAGTGTGGGAAAGCCCGTTGTACACCTTTTCATGAAGCCTTTACTCACTATTGTATGAGGAGGGTAACATTCTATTCTTGATTCTCACTTTATTATATCTTTTGGGCAAAACAACTAAAGTCATCTCCTTAAACTTTCTATCAGTTATTCTAACTTCCTAAAATTATTTGAGTCAGGAATTCTGCTCCATCATTAATTCATCTAAACAGCATTATTTCATGAAAGCTCATCTTCACATTGGTTTGCAGGAACTCTTCCAATAGATTGGGCTAAAACCCAGGGATCACTTATAACGTCTATAGACTGAAAGGATCTTTCTTTGCCCAATCACACCAGGTCTGAAAAATGAGTAATTCAGCAATGACAAACATGAGAAGATATATTAGCAACAAGAAGCACTCCTGGGCCAACACCTCTGGGTCTATGCCTACCCAGAGTTCACCCATCATAGCCAGGCAACAAGGTGGGCCATCTCCAGGAAGCTCCCTTGCCTGCTGCAGTCCCTCCTGCGTGGCCCCTGCCACAGAATGGTGTTAGGCAAACAACCCCTATGAAAGGGTTTCCAAAGGGATCATGACCTACAGGGCAAGAAGCACTGTTTTAAAAGAAGTCTATCATTAGTCAAACAGTATTTTAACAGGTTTTAACATTGGTTTTACCATACTCCACACTATTCTTTGCTTAACCAAGAGACCATTGGAAGCCATTGTGTCACCTTACTTGCTTCATCACAAGCTACCTCGCCTACTTCTTTCAGATACACGTGAGCATTTATCTCCGACAGAACTCCTTCACATAAACTCTCCTTTATTGCGTGTCATTCCATTACTCCTCAGGCTAACTTAACTTCTAGCCTAACCAGCCACTGTGACTATACCTCTTTATTTGACTTCCACATAAGCTCTGGATAGCGGAGTCCACTGCTTTTTCACTATTGTATGCTTATACTATGAAATAGTTTCATGTTATGAACAGTTTTAGGGAGACTGGAATAATAGGAAACAGGATAGAGGTACACAGAATAGGCTGGCACTGAATGGCATGTAAGGAAAGGAATAAAAGTGCCTGAGAAAGACAGCTAACTTCATCTTTAGTAGGTACATGACTTACATACTTGCATATATGTGTATGTAAATATACATGATATATATATATATATATATATATATATATATATATATATATATATACACTAAAAGGGCTAACTTGTTTCAGAAAGTTTAGGAAAATTACAAGCTATTATTTAAAGATTAGATAGCTATGTTCTAATTCCCAAGAGATCCACTTGATATGACTACAGAGAAGTTAGCTATCTTCGGTTATATTATGATACCAAACTCTCCTCTCTTCTTAAGCAAAGCAAACTGGTTCATGGGCTGACTTGTCATGACAGCTTTCCCTTCAAAGAGGGCAGCAAAGAGGAAGCAGCCTATCTTTTCATAAAACTAGAGAAGATTTTTCTCATTCTTAATGACCTTGGGAAATCAGACTTTTTCATTTTATATTTGTATAAAAAACAGCTTATTTCTTCCAATTTAACTGGGTGTTTGCAGACTATTTCATCCCACTTCTCACTCTTTGGTCCAGGATTCTGTACATAACAAGTATATTTTATTTTCCTGTGGTTCATTTGCTTAGGTAAGATTTTAAAACAATGCAATAATCTAAAGCTAAAAGTGACTTCTATTCAGTCTTACCTAATATCACCATGTAAATGCACTTGATGCAAACCCATTTCAAACTTTTAAATGTCTCTGTAAATCACATTTATATAAGAGTGTCACTGAGAAATTTAAGTGCAGGATTTTTTGTGACTCTAACTTGTAACATACTTCATGAATCAAGTGTTCTTTGATATTCAGCTAATAGAATTATCTCTAAAATAACATAGTTAAAATTAAATTATTTCCTCAAAAGTAGTTCATCTCCTAGAAGGGCTGCTCTTTTTCTTGGAGATTATGGCCATTTATCATCATTGTCATAGTCTCCCCAGAGAATGGACATTATTAACTACTTCCTACTGGAAAGAAAAAGTTTTTACTTTTTCTGTTTGGTATTGTTTTATTAAAATGCCTGTTCATTTCAAGAACCAAACAAAACTATAAATCGAGATAGTCTAAAAGAAAATTTAGTAGTTCATATAACTAGAAAATCATCCAATAGACTGGTATGATATTTGGTTATACAATAAGCTCAATTTTCCCACACTAATTCACTTTCCTTCCAACTACTCTCACAAATGTTTCCTTTTTTCTTTTCTTTTCTTGTTCAGAGGAAGACAGCTGCTCTCTCTCACTATTGTATCTACGTCCATGGAAACACTAGCCAGTATATCAGAAACCAGTACCTTAGCTTTCTCAGGTCTTGTATGCAATACTCTATCAATCACTGTGCAGCAAGGGTAGCTAAGATTTCTCCTGGGTGTGATACAAAACTTTGTTCTTGGGCAAGCAATACCCTGCCAAATGCATGCCACGGAAAAGCAAGACTAGTCAAGTTGGGGACTGTAAATCCCAAAGAAGGGACAGGTAGATTCCAAGAATCCACTTCAAGATACAATTAAAACAAAAAATAACTCATATTTTCCTATCCCTTACATCTTAATATGGTAGAAGTGCTATGTGAAGGCCAGTTAGCTAATTCTGCTAGCACCTCTAGGTTTCAAAAATGCATAGCCTCATATCTCAAGATGCAATTTTACATTCTTTAACTATACTTAAACTATTTTAGGAAATAAATGAATCTCTAGTGGAGCAGATATCTCTGATGTTTTTGTTTACTGTGAGAACTTTAGCTGCCAGGGAGTTAAGAAGATGGCATTATTGTAACTCACACATTGTCAATTCCTGTGGCAGTTCTACAATGACAGTTTTGCCTGAAAGCTATATAGAATTAGTGTAGAATATGGGTCAAACTTACTAGATGCATCATTTGATTGCTTCACTGGACACTATATGTCACTTGACCGAGGAAAAATCCACGGCAGACACATACCTTTATCTACACAAATTACTTAAGATAAGTGCTCTGCCACCACTTGTGAATTAGGCAGGTGCAGGACATGAGGGCAATGGGCTAAAAACTTTTTGAGAACGAAGAGTGAGATCTAACTTAAAAATTCAATAAATAGGCTAAGAAAATGGTTCAGTGACTAAGAGCGCATACTGCTCTTGCAGAAGACCTGTGTTCAGTGCCCAGCACTGGCACAGTCACTCACAACCTCCTGTAACTCCACTTGCAGGTGGTATGATATTGTCTACATTGCGGGCTCATGCACGCATAAGGTGTATTATGCACACTCAAGTGCACATGTGCACACGCACGCGCACACACACACACACACAAATAAATAAATAATAGTAAATAAATAAAATACATTTTCACATTTTAATAAAGACAATACTTCTTTACTTTCAAAATATCTGATTCTCCTAACTGTACTTTGATACAGCTTACAGTTAGACTATGGCCATGGGTTATTATTACATGCTAAATGCTAAGAGGAGAGAAACTTTTGAGAAACTGAGTGTATTGTTTGCCACAGATGATAATACATAAATTATTAGTATGTAAGGCTTTCAGAGAGTGTACAAATAGCATATCAATTGAAGGCATTTCATCTGAGCTGTGTATGAGTGCTTCACAGATCATTAGGGCCTGAAAAGGGAATACATGATAAGATCATTCGGAAGTTATTAGTGGGGGAATTGTGTACCTTTCTAGGGTCTGGGTCTCTGTTGTCATAAAGTCTGAAAGCACCAGTTCCTTAAGTCAGTGTATTTAATGTAAAGTTCCCTTACGTCAGTAGATTAGGAAATGCGTTCTCCTTCTTAGGCAGGAGTGGAGAGCTGTCGGTGCACCTGCTGACTCTGCCTCCATCGTGGAAACCCATTACTATTAGTTACCTCCTGTCTCTTAGCGTGCTAAGACAGAATAATGATTTTTCCTAATGAAAACGTTACTCAACAATCTTGTCAGAATTTCACTTTCTCCGGAATCTTGTCCTCTACTTGCTTTGTGAATTGAAAAAGAAGGAAGCACAAAAATTGTCTTCAGGGTACAATTTGTCTTATAAAATAATACCAATTTTAATGAGTTCTGTAAGTGTAAAGCTTCAAATAGCATCACCTGCCGTCATTCTTTTTTATTATTATTATTATTTTCTTTATTTACATTTCAAATGCTATCCCAAAAGTTCCCTATAACTCCCCCGCCCCTGCTCCCCTACCCACCCACTCCCACTACTTGGCCCAGGCCTTCCCTTGTGCTGGATCATATAAAGTTTGCAAGACCAAGGGACCTCTATTCCCAATGATGGCCGATTAGACCATCTTCTGCTACATATGCAGCTAGATAAACAAGCTCAGTGGGTACTGGTTAGTTCATATTGTTGTTCCACCTACAGGGTTGCAGCCCCCTTCAGCTCCTTGGGTCCTTTCTCTAGCTCCTCCATTGGGGACACTGTGTTCCATTCAATAGCTGGCTGTGAGCATCCACTTCTGTGTTTGCCAGGCACTGCATAGCCTCACAAGAGGCCGCAATATCAGGGTCCCTTCAGCAGAATCTTGCTGGCATGAGCATTAGTATCTAGGTTTGGTGGCTGATGATGGGATGGATTCCCGAATGGGGTAGTCTCTGGATAGTCCATCCTTTCATCTTAGCTCTAAGTTTTGTCTCTGTACCTATATACTTTCATGAGTATTTTGTTCCTTATTCTAAGGAGGAATGAAGTATTCACACAATGGTCATCCTTCTTGGTTTTCTTCTGTTTTGCAAAATGTATCTTGGGTATTCTAAGTTTCTGGGCCTGCTTGTGGACGTTGTACATCGTGGTGCGCACTAGGCTCCGCACCACGATGTACAACGTCCACAAGCATACATCCATTTGCCCAAGAATTTCATAAATTCATTGTTTTTAATAGCTGAGTAGTACTCCATTGTGTAAATGTACCACAGTTTCTGTATCCATTCCTCTATTGAGGGACATCTGGGTTCTTTCCAGCTTCTGGCTATTATAAATAAAGCTGCTATGAACATAGTGGAGCATGTGTCCTTATTGCCAGTTGGAAGATCTTCTGGGTATATGCCCAGAAGACGTATTGTTGGGTCCTCCGGTAGTACTATGTNCAATTTTCTGAGGAACCGCCAGACTGATTTCCAGAGTGGTTGTACAAGCTTGCAATCCCACCAGCATTGGAGGAGTGTTCCTATTTCTCCACAACCTTGCCAGCATCTGCTGTCACCTGAATTTTTAATCTTAGCCATTCTGACTAGAGTGAGATGGAATCTCAGGGTTGTTTTGATTTGCATTTCCCTGATACCCGCCGTCATTATTTAACATCAGTTTGTAATCAATTTACACTTAAATATTCCAAGTATATTCTAGTTATTAATACTTAGTGAAATTACTTTATAATGAAATTATTCTATCATTTCTAATTTAATATACATTGGAAAAATAAATATGCTTGAATTTAAGGTATACTTTCATTATATTATAGCTCATAAGTAACACTATAAGCTGGCATTAACATTTTTCATGTTACAAAAATGATGGTTGCTTTTCCTCAACACTAGGAAAATAATAACTTCTCTCCTCTTTATTTTTATATTTATTTATTTGTTTACTTTCCATCCTGCTCACTGTCAGCCTCTCCCACAATCCTTCCCCTGTGCCACCCTCCCCTTCTCCTCTGAATGGGTGCTGGCCGCCTGGTTATCCCCTCACCCTGGATCATGAAGTTTTGATGAGGCTAGATGCTTCTTCTCCCACTGAGGCCAGGCAAGACAGTCAAGCTAGAAGAACCCATCCAACATACAGACAACAGCCTCTGAGTTAGCCCCTGCTCCAGTTGTATGGAGCCCACATGAAGACCAAGCAGCACATCTACTGCCTATTTGACTGGAGGCTTAGAGCCAGCCTGTGTGTTCTTTGGTTGGTGGTTCAGACTCTGAGAGCCCACAAGGGTCCAGTTCAGTTGATTTTTTTGGTCTTCCTGTGAAGTTCTTATCCTCTTTGGGACTGGAACCCTTCTTGAATAACTTCTCTCTTTAGGTTAGGTCACACTGACAGTTTCCCTTCAATCTCTTTAAAGAATACTTTCATCTTATAAGAACATCCTAGAAAAGAGTCCCATATATCAGTATCCTCTTCGTTTCCAGAAACACTTATGTTTACATTTTTTTTTTTTTTTTTAAGAAAAGAACTGTCATCTAGAGGTTCTCATGAAGGAAGGATGCTGTGGGAAAAGAAATCAATAAGAAATTCCCAGGAAAGGTACCTGAAAGTGTAAAACCCAAAAGGGATTTATGGACAGAGTATAAAAACCATTCTCAAATTACAAAGTCCGGGGAGCAGGGTGTGGGGATAGAGAGCCTCAAAAATAACAAAGGCAAAGTTCTTAAATGCAGTTCAAAATGTAGGAAATCCAAAAGACTAACAAACACAGCATGTGTTCCAGTCCTACTAGGATTTAGAGACATGCTAATTAAACCAACAATAACATATCCCTTTATGCCTGGAGGATTATTAGCAAGTTTTAGAAATCTGGACAATGACAAATATTGGGAGAAGTAGTGAGACCTAAGAGAGCCCCTTCCCAGAGTGTAGAGCCACGGAGCCACCCCGGAAAAACAATCGGAGGCAATTCTTAATCCAATTAAGTTCACAGACCATCCCTATCCCCAAAGCTCACCCCAAAGTACACCATGCAAATATTCGCATCCAGGCTCTAATGCAACACAAGCCAGAATGTACTCCCAGTGGTATTTGTTGGAGTTGGGATATGTAGATATCTATGCCTGAGGAAAGCGATCAATAAAAGAAAGGGAAGCTACAGCATATTCTAGGGTACACTGCATATTATGTACTATAGGCACAGACGTTAGAGGCACAGGCTAGATATTCTTACAGCAATAGAGAAGATATTTAGAATGTAATCCTATGGGGAAAAATAAGAGAAAAACACAGCTATGAATATTTGATCCTTAAAATACATATACATAATACCATAATGTTTTTAATTAAAGCTCACTAGTCACATGCATTAGGATATGTGCCTTCCTGAGGGCAGGAAAATAACAATGGACTTTTCAAATGAAGATAGAGCTCGTTCTGGGTGATGGTGGCACATGCTTCTAACCCAAGCACTTGGGAGTCAGAGGCAGGTGGATCTTCAGAGGCAAGTAGATCCCTGAGTTCAATGCCAGCTAGTCTACAGAGCAAGTTCCAGAGCAGCCAGTACCACACAGAGAAACTCTGTCTTGAAAACCAGAGAGGGGGTGGAGGGAGACGAAGGGAGAGGGAAAGGGAAAGAGAGGAAGAGAGAGAATCAGAATAGAAAGAATTGAATAAGCCATGTAATGTTGGCATTTATTAGCAATTATGAAAACGATGACATGAAAGTATGAAGCTGCGATTAAAGTAGCCATACCCTTGCCATACAAAAATAATTATGAACATATAATTGTGCAAGCACAAGTGGATCAATTTGCAAGTCCTATATCTTTACTGATGTTCAAGTGCTTTAACAATGACGTTGATGTATTTCTTAAACTGAATTGCTCCAAGGCACTGTCTCTTCGCAACTAAGACAGAAATTTCCAGACAAGAACCCTGCCAACATTATCACCTTCAGAACATGATCCCAAGCTTCGGTTAGACTTTCTTCAGTTTCAGGGCATTTGCAACCCACTTGACTACATAAAAGGCCAGTCAACGGGAGCTGGCCATGTATTTATTTTGAGTTCTCTGTTCAATAGGCAAGAACTCCCCATATGATTCTTTGTAGAGATCAATTCCTTTCTGAAAGAAGTCTTCAAGATTTAGAGTGATGGTGTTTTGTTTCGCCAGTTTAGGCATGTTATATGTCTATACAAAAATCTCTTTCAGAAAGATGGCTTAGATATAGACCCACAAATATTTAAATTTCAAAATGTAACTCTTTGGCCAGGCAATAACCCTCCATGTGGGTGAACTGGATGAGATTTCCAGATCTTCTCTCTCCTGTCGTTGATTCTGCAGCATCTGGAATTGATACTCGTGGTCATGGTACTATTTCTCTCTGTCAGAATGTATTTTATCCGAAATTTTCAGTGCGCTTTGCGACTTATTAATCCCTGAAACACCTAAATAAGGTAGGCAGATTTTTTTTCCCTCTAGAGCAACACAAGAAATAGAGGGTTGACATGAAACTGTACGTAGCCAGCCATTTGAAGAAACGGGAGGAAGTGCTTTGCTGTTGGGACAGGAGCCAATCTTGTTATATGCTGAATTCCACTGACAGGATCATTATACAAGTTTTCAATGAAATTTTATAACATCTGAGTAAGGAATGAAGTTTTTTTAAAAGAAAACATCAAAATTAATAGAGACTTAAGGAACTAAAAATATAACATCTGACACTGAAAATGTACTTTTGAGATATCACTACATATTCCAGTTTATTGAGTTTAATGTTTGAACAAACCACTTGTGATTTGACACTAAATGTCTGAAAATGTGTGAAGTGTGATGGTATTTGCCTTTGAGTGGTGACATAACTTGGCTGAAGGCATACACTAGGGAGCAGAGTTAGCGTATTTTGCTTCTGTTATCTGCATCTTTTTTTTTTTTTTTTTTAGTGTCTGGTTGACTTCGCATTCACTTCTGATTTCCATGCAGCTTAATAGAATTTTCCTGATTTGTCATGGACACCTTGTACATGTGATTAATATTATAAAAGCCAGTGGACAAATTCTTTACAATGATGATGAACCTTTCCTTCTGCCACGGTGATTGTACTTCCAATGACTCACCTCCCTGGAGATGCACAGGATAAACTGAACACATTGGGTATTATGGGTGGCTTAAAAAAATGATAATGTTATATTATATAGCATTTATTGGTTCAGTTAAGAACATAATGTAAATGAAGTACATTAAAATAATTGCTCAACTGTATATATGACTAAATAACTACTTATAATTGTTACAATGCAGTCACATTTCATAATATGGTTTCCATATTATGTGCTGACATTATATCAAAATTATACATCATATACCCTATGAACAGCACAATTGTCTTATTAATATTTTAAAAATTGGAAATGCATTTTATTAATAAATAGATCCAGTCTTCAGTATGTAATACTCTTTCCTCTAAGAACAATATAATAAATAGACTTTTCTCTCTGATTTTAATATTTGCATAAAATGCAAAACCTTTTACATAATGTAATAGTCACTTTCTTTAATATTAGATTGCTTTATTATTAATGCTATTGTAACATTATTACCATATTAACATGAATATTAATGTTATGGTAATATATGACTTATGATAATGTGTTACTAGTATGACCTTAAAACAGAGTATTTTATATCAATAAACACTTGTCTTTTAATCAAACCACCTTTAAAATTTAGGTCATATTACCTATGTGCACTTTCAAGCCACATTTCCAGACCAAATGAGTCCATTTGACGTTTCTCACTGAAAGTGTGTTAGCTATCACAGACCAGGAACAGCACAAGCATAATGACATAATGCAGGCCTGTCAAGGGACTTCCCTGAGAGTAAATGGGTCTATGGATGAATGTCTTCTCTGGCCATGCCTGCGGTTGTACAAGTATTCAGTACAAGACATTGTCTTTAGGATCCAGAGCTTGCTGCTTTTATGGCAAACAAAAACAAAAACAAAACAAAACAAACACCTCACCTTTTTTTTTCAACCCAAAATGAGATATTTTATGTCAAGAAGCATAGTCTAACAAAAGTAAGTATGCAATAGTCCTTTTTTAAATTAGAAAGTATTAATTTTCTGAGAAGAAATATTTTTATCAAGAACTTTTTGAAACTAACTTGAAGCAAACTTTTCTAAAATGTATTTGCCACTTTGTTTTATATATCTGAGAATGTGGTGACAGTTGTTTGGCTATATCTTAGTTAATGAGGTTTTCATAGTACTGTATGTTACATGCCTTTGACATTATTTGATTTCTTGTGTGTATTCTAGAAAAAAAAATGCTCATTTCTACCCATTCTCAAAATCACAATCTGGTTGAACATTTTTTATATATCACATAATACCCATATTCTAACTCTAATAAATATTTGCTAGTTCTCTTATGCCCACTTATACCCTTATCTGTTATATCTAGAACTATAAGAGTAAAATTAAGGCACTAAGATACATGTCATCGTTTTAATCTATAAATGTCACAGTGTTCTGCCAATAGCTAACAAAAAGTAAAGCATATCGGATGAATACCTCTTATTCACTGGTGCACGGTGACATAATAGTACATACATACACAGTCACCCCTTCCATTCAGAACCTAGTCCTGAGAATTTCCCAGACCTTTCCCTGTCTCTCCTGGTACAGACACTGTATAGATCTCAGCATCCATTCCACTGAACGTTAGATGGTGAGATGCGCTTTCCTGTCTCCATTCATTACAGTCTTCCCACTCCTTGGTTTGACCCACTTCAACCTTTGCGTGGTTATCTCTGCTCTGCTTTGTACGGCTGCTTGTCTTTCTCTGGTTGCATTTTTGGTGGCTACCAATTTTTGCCTCTCTTATTTGATACTTGTTGCCACCCTGCCCTTGGGCATTCGTAAAAGACATCTGAGTTAAGAGATACCTGGATAAGCTTTCATAATTTAACCCCATTCTTTGAAGCACGCGGAATGTTCTTTTACTTTCTCCATGAGAAACTTGTCTAAGTTAAAACAGTGGCTGATGTTTACCTAAACACTGAGAAATGGCAAGAAAAAAAAAAAAAGTACTGAAACTGAAACCTCCTGCCACATAGGAAAATGTGTCATTAAGGGTAAATGGTACTCATATCCTAAAAATGTGTGCCCCTTCTCCCCATACATCTTAATATAAACATTTTTTAACAAACTTGGCATCCAGAAAGGTTATATCTATATCTATATTTATATCTAGTCTTAAAATATATAAGCATAGATCCAAATGTATGCTGAAGAATGAATATTCCTACTGAACTGAATCACACACACTGAAGACAGGGATGAAAAAAAAGAAAGCATCTGCATGGAGAACCATTGGGATGCTTTCAATAAGCTCAGCTGTTTGTTCAGAAGTGAGGTCAGTTTCCTTAGACAAAAGAACAGGCACTTGCATTAGAAATTACAACCACTTTTAAGAAACTACCTTAGTCTCTTTTGTTATTTTATGTTTTAAGTTTTCAGTAGATGAGATAGATAGATAGATAGATAGATAGATAGATAGATAGATAGATAGATACATACATACATACATACATACATACATACATACATACATACATAGATGATTATAGATGATTAATAAATAGACAGATACATGTATACATACATACATGAATGATTCATAGATGATTGATAGATAAATAGATAGATAGATAGATAGATAGATAGATAGATAGATAAATAGATAGATAGATAGATAGATTAGATTAGATTAGCAATATGTAGGAAGATTTGAGCATTTCAAATCAGTGTGCCCATCAGTGAGAGTAATATTCAATACCATGAAGTTGTACATGGATTTTTAAAACCATTACATTCAACTTCACTTATTCATTTCCATTCTACTTTATTGCCACAGATTGAAGATAAAGATGAGCTTACATTTCTTACATTGTTATGCATGAATTTAGAAGAAAGATATACAATTTTTAGTGAACTATACAAATAGACACAAAAATGGAAAATGTGGCATTAAGCAAATGCTATTAAAATTATTGTCCCGTGCAGTGAGTAGCTCCATCTGATACACTGAAACATTAAAGATACTCTGAGATGTTCCCTGTGTTTGAGTATAAGGTCTTCAGACGTGTCACCTTAAAACATGAAAATTGAACCTGGAGGGATTAATGAACTATTTGTAAGTGGTGCTTCAACCAGCTGAACTCAGGACTACTTGTGCTAATTCCTAAACCATATTATCTAAATCATTAGTTGTATCATATTTCCAACCCTCCTGAATGCTCAACCCCAGATCCAGGGTGCTCTATACAGTTTCTTGCTTCATTTTTTTTTTCTTGACAATCTGCATGAATAACAAGTGCTGAGCTGCTGTGATCACTGTAAAGTAGCTCGCTAGTTCATCTAGAGAAAATGATCCATGACCTTCAAGTTAGTTGTCTGGTTTGTGAAAACATTTATCCTCAAACGCTCACGCTCTGGTGGTTCTAAATGCTTTCTTTCATCTGTTTCTGTGTCTCTGTCTCTGTGTCTCTGTCTGTCTGTGTCTCCCACTCCCTCTTCCTCTCTCTCTCTCTCTCTTTCTCTCTTTCTCTCTCTCTCTCTCT
>NC_034601.1:64645535-64659041 GCF_900095145.1 Mus pahari
CCGGAACTGAATGAGCTCATTGTCTTTTTTTTTTAATTTTTTATTTGTAATTATTCACTTTACATTCCACTCGCCGCCTACCTCCATGTCACCCCCTCTCACANTCTTTCCCCCATCACCCATCCCCTTCTCCTCTGAGAGAGTTNTCCTCCTCCAACCCCCCGGGAATGTATCTCTCCTGGCACTTCAAGTCTCTTCTAGTAAAACATAGCCCACAAACAGGCAAAAGCTTTTGGGATAGACCCAATTCCAGTTGTTCAGGACCCATATGAATGTCAAGCTGTACATCTGCTACATACGCAGCAGGGAAGCCTAGGGCCAGCCGGTGTATGCTCTTTGGTTGATGGTTCAGACTCTGAGATACTCAAGGATAGACCTTAGTTGACTCTGATGGTCTTACTACAGATGAACTCTTTTCAGACCAACGTAAACTTCTCAATTTGATCTTCTCTGAGAAAACCTTATCAGTTGTCCTAGAAGGATTTCATCCCCTTCTGTACTTTTTTTTTTCCCTCCCTCCTTAATGCACATTGCAATGTGACTTGTGCTGCTGTCATTTGCATGTGTACGTCGCTTTTATTAAACTGTAATTCTGTCCTTTTTTTGTCTTTGCATTGACAGTGCTTTATTCAATGCTGAGCATGGAGTAAGCATTCAGTAAGTCTAAGTAGGTGACTATGCCTATTGTTTATTAGTTAAAATGCCCAACATTCTTTTTTTTAAAAAGCACACCCCTCTACCTGATATTTGTAGCTCACGACAAATAAAGCATCCGGGATCTGGAGGGTATCATCCTGAGTGAGGTAACCCAATCACAAAAGAACACACATGATATGCACTCACTAATAAGTGGACATTAGCCCAGAAACTTAGAATACNNAAGATACAATTTGCAAAACACATGAAACTTAAGAAGAAGGAAGACCAAAATGTGGAGACTTCGCCCCTTCTTAGAATTGGGAACAAAACACCCAGGGAAGGAGTTACAAAGTTTGGAGTTGAGACGAAAGGATTGACCATCCAGAAACTGCCCGACCCTGGGGTCCATCCCATGATCAACCACCAAACGCAGACACTATTGCATACGCCAGCAAGATTTTGCTGAAAGGACTCTGATATAGCTGTTTCTTGTGAGGCTATGACAGTGCCTGGCAAACACAGAAGTGGATGCTCACAATCGGCTATTGGATGGAACACAGGGCCCCCAATGGAGGAGCTAAAGAAAGTACCCAAGGAGCTGAAGGGGTCTGCAACCCTATAGGTAGAACAACAATATGAACTAACCAGCACCCCCTGAGCTCGTGTCTCTAGCTGCATATGTAGCAGAAGATGGCCTAGTCAGCCATCATTGGGAAGAGAGGCCCCTTGGTCTTGCAAACTTTATATGCCCCAGTACACGGGAACACCAGAGACAAGAAGTGATTGGGTGGGTAGGGGAGAAGGGGGGAAGGTAAAGGGGACTTTCAGAATAGCATTAGAAATGTAAATGAAGTAAATACCTAATAAAAAATTGGAAAAAAATAAAGCATCCGGGCAGTGGTGGCACACGCCTTTAATCCCAGCACTTGGAAGGCAGAGGCAGGCGGATTTCTGAGTTCGAGGCCAGTCTGGTCTACAGAGTGAGTTCCAGGACAGCCAGGGCTACACAGAGAAACCCTGTCTTGAAAAAATAAATAAATAAATAATAATAATAATAATAATAATAATAACAATATAAAGCAGACATGAATTGAAATTAAGCTGTAATGAAAGGTGACTTGAATTTATTACAAAACAGATACTAGCCTCTAATTTATATTAGTGTAGGCTTTTGGATTCTCTGAAATATAAAAGTATCAATGCTGACTGCCACAGATGCAGTCCCTGAACAAATTATTCTGACAACAGAAAGTCCATATGTCCATATGATTTCATTAATTAGTATGAATATATACATATATGTATATATGTACACATATATTGCTCAATCTACATTTATATTTTTGGCTTTGGTTTTTCTTGGAAACAGATTCATTTTACATGTCTGTGTCCTCTTCTACTTCCCAGTTATAACAAAAAAAAATCATCAAATACCTATTTATTTGACTTCAAATAGTAAGATTAAAATGAAATTGTATAAAAATGAAACAATAGTGTGGCAAGATGCCAGTCAGTGGGTCCCTGCTTTTGACATCTGTTACTGTTGAAGTTTGATGGATAACATTCAAACTGTTAACCACTTATTATCTGATGTACGTGTTTTTCACTTGACGATAGTATGGAAACATACCCAAAAGTGTATTCTGTCTTTCGTTTTCTTTGTAGTGAAATAATGTACATGCGATATTCCACACTCACTATAACATCAATTGTGTGTTTTTAAGCAGCTTGAAGGTAAAGTTTGTAAGGTTCATTAAATGCATTCATATATGTTACATTATATAATTTTATTTTGTAATTTAACATACTGTTTAGGGGGACATATCCACATTATAAGTTAAAGGTTATCTGTGTTTAATAATTGTCAAATATAGAAATAGTAATGAAATTAGCTACTAAGAAGTGACTGGTTACTATATATGTAATAGTATGTTATTTATAGTTTCATGAGATTTTCTTTCCCCTTTTTCTTATTAGACTGGAAAGGGGGGGTACTTTCGTTTCCATTTTAATGTTGGCCCATTAATAGACATGTCAAATGACCTACCACAGATAAGGTGCACATAATTGCACTTAATTTGCAGAAGGTAAAATTGACACAATTACTCTGCTGCATTGGCCAAGCTCTTCAAAGTTTGTTTTCTTCTTTATTCACCTAAATAGGCCTTAAGCTGTCTGTTACATCAGAATCGTTGCAACTAGGTACATAGACCTACTTACCATTCATGACTGAGTGTATTCACCCCTCCTATTGACACAGTAGACAACTCCTACATAAGATAAATCTGATAAGATTGAATGGAAGATAAAGGAAGGTCTTTTCCTCATTGAGTCAAATGAAAGCCAGTCCTCCACGTGCTTAGGATATGGAAGTCATCTCTTATGATCATTCTATGGCAGTCATATTAGAGTAAGTGAAGTGTCATGGAGAAAGAGGGATGTGATGAAATGCCCATGGCATTCGGAATTGCAGATAAGCGTACACTGTCCAGTAGATACAGCATGTGCCTATCTATGCTGAAGTCAATGTCAAGCACGTTAGTACAGAATGAACTTGCCAGCTGAACACAGAAAGGAAAAAAGCCAGATTCGTGAGGATATTCAAAGCTCCCTTGTGTATAAACTGTTTCTTACAAATAGTATAGACTATAGACTGGGATTAAAAAATAACAATAATGTTCCATGAAGGAACTGGGATAATTTATTATGACTTAATTTTCATGCAAATCTCACCACCTGTTCAAAAGCACATTTACATGAAATCTATATGTAAACTGACTTCCTTCACTGGGAATTTGCTACACATTTCAAGTTCCTTTGGGAATGTGGGCAATAATATAATTGCCAAGATAGCAGTAGATTTCTACTGCAGATAGAGGAAACTTCTAAGCAGTTCTGTAAAATACTTGTAAGGTAAGAGAAGAAAGGACACATGAAAACAGCTTTTCTCATAAAGATAATCTGAAATATAACCAGGTTGAGGGAATTTCCCTATGCTAACCAGAAAATGTCAGGAATGGGAACAGAAATTGTTCCTGGTGATTTGCTGCCTGTGACCTGAACAACTTTCCACCCAACCCTAACATCCCTTAGATGTTGGGGGTGAGATGGCATGGAGTCAACAACTCAGGGAGCAGGTGAGAAACACTGCAGCAAGCTCGTCTAAACACAGCTGCAAGCTCCTTAATACCTTCCACCCACGCCACATTGGTCCCAAGAAAGCATCTCTTCTAAACAGCAGTTCCTAATTGACTGGCATTGTCAGCACCAGCAATCCTTGGTCTCTCAGGCAGTCTTCAATTGGGTCCTCCTTCCTGCAGGAGATGCTTTTGAGGCCTTTGGTGTTTACACAGAGATGGCCCCACCATTCCTGCTACAACTGCTATCTCCAGTAGTCATTCAGTCCACAAGACTGGATGTCTCAGCTAGTCTTCAGTCAGAATCTCAGACATGGGTTCTGATGCCAGTGAAGAAATGGATTTACACCAAGCGTGAAAAGAAACGGTCAAAGAGCAAGAGCTTCTTTCTTCTTTGTTCTTTATATTGGCTTCCAGAGAAAGCCCAGATGAAAGGTAGGTCTTATGACCTCAAGTGTTATGGATTTAAGGTGGATCTTACGACCTTAGGTGTCATGGATTTAAGGTGGATCTTTTTATCACAAACGATGCCATTATCTAAAAATCCATTACAGGTATGCCCACCAGCTTACGTTTTTCATTAGTTCCAGATGTGGCCATGCTGAAAAATAAGAATATCCATTTCAACAGGTATATACAAATATGCATATACACATACATACACATAGATTCAAATAGTAATTGGAAGAAATTTATTATTTGCTATTATTACCAAAACCTAAATTTGAAAACACAACCCATTGATTGTCTTCAGTTCACACTCTCATATGAGTTTCATATTTTTAAATAGCTGTATTAATTGTTTGGGAAATTCTTTCTTCTTTTTATTTAAAATAGATTAATCTCATGTCATGCATTTCAAACACAGTTTCCCCCCACCCTCCTATTCTCCCAGATCCCCCTATCCACCTCCCCTCTCCCTCTATCAACTTGCACCCCATCTCCATTCAGAAAAGGGCAGACCTCCATAAGACAACAACCAACCATAAAGTGTGTGTGTGTGTGTGTGTGTGCGCATATAGATGATAGATAGATAGATAGATAGATAGATAGATAGATAGATAGATAGATAGATAGATGATAGATAGAAACAAGGCATACGTCCTCACACTGAAGTTGGACAAGGCAACTCAAAAGAAAGGAAGGAGTCCCAAAAGCAGGAAAAGAAGTCAAAGACATATCTTCTCCCAGAGTTAGGAGTCCCACAGAGACACCAAGCTAACAGCTACAAAGTAAACACAAAGTACCTAGTGCAAACCCCTGTAATCCTCATGCCCGCCACTTCAGTCTCTGTGGGCCCATAAGCACCATGCTGAGTTGATTCTCCAGAATGTGTTCTCATGGCCCTCCATCTGACTCCTATAATCTTTTCCACCCTTCCCAACTCTTCTGAAAGATTCCCCATGCATTTTGGTCCACACCACCTTCCACAACATCGCATTCTCTGTCTCTCTGTCTCTCTGTCTCTCTGTCTCTCTGTCTCTCTGTCTCTCTGTATCTGTCTCTCTCTCTCTCTCTCTCTCTCTCTCTCTCTCACACACACACACACATCACACATCACACATCACACATCACACATACACACACATAGACTTTTTTTGTGTGCTTCTCATTTATTCCTAGTTGTGGGCCATTCATTGTAGTGAAGTTTACCAGGAGGTACATCCTCTAAAAAAGAAATTCTTCCTCCCCTGAGAAGTCATCAAGTCTTCATAGCTCTTCTGTGTTTTTGAGGACTCATGAGTACCTTTGCACTCCGTGCTAAAATATTGACTTGTTTGATTATACGCATGCCTGGTGCAGGCAGCTGCGGTGAGTTCATGACAATCCAGCAATCCTGTCATATCCAAGATATCTTTCCTTCTGCTACTCCCTGGTCTCTGTATTTGCAATCTTCCCACCCCCTTTACCATGATGGACCCTGTATCATGTGCAGGTGATACAGATGTTCTATTTATGACTGGTGCTTCATGTTTTATACTCAACTCTTTAATGTAGGGAGACACTATGTATATCACTGGCATATCAAATCCAGGGTCTCTCATATTATTGCTATTTGAATTCACCTCAAAATAATGTCTGCAAATTTGCAGTTCTTGTACCACATCTAATATCAGCAAGACAGAATGTTGCAATCATCTTAGAGTTTTGTCTCCCACATAACCCAATGAGTATTTTTGAATATATATATTTTCCCACACTCTACATTGCTTTGAAAATTCCTCATCGACCTTCTGTAATAAGGTGATATTCTGAACTCTCAGTGAACTCTTGCCTACTCATAAGCCATCCAACATGGACTAGACAATATCCCCATTTTTTAAAGTAGACAACAACACTGTCTACAACTTCTACTTATGAGTCCATGGCTTTAAAGTCAAAGGTAAAATTATTTTCCTGTGCCCACCTGACCTTGAATATTTCAGCCAATTCCCTGCACTTACTTTTCTTTGTCTTCCATTATATATGAGCCATTAACCACTGAGAGACCCTCCACAAGTCTTGTCTTTTAGGGGGAGCATTCCATCTGATGTTCTCTGACATCAACCACTACAATATCACCCTTGACCTCCTCGGAGTAAGGAGCTCCCTCTCTCTGTGAAATCCTCCTGCTGATCCTGTACACCTCAGTTCATACATCATTTCTTGAGAGCATCCCACCTGATAAATCTCACATCAATCTAAATTACTTCCATCATTATTTTCCTCCATTCCTTATTATAATTATTAATTGCATAGAGCTTCTGTGTGGATTTAACCTCAGTTGTTTCATTTATATCAGATTGATGAAAAATTTTATACAACTTTTAGCTATTTCCTTCTGGAAAACTTTCCACCCATACTCAGTTACTATCCAGTAAAGAAACAAGTATTCTTTGCTACTGAGCAACAGTACAGTTTCTAAAAACCCATTGGTAAGGAAGAGGATGTGACTCATAGCTCTGGCAGAATAAAGGTTACTCCTGAAAGAAATGAGAAAATTATCTTGTGCAAATATAAAGCATGTTTCTACACTCAGATGATAGAAAAATAATTTATTAAGACTAAAGCTAACTGGAGCAAGAATATAAATCCTGTCTATAAATATAAGGATGGGGAAAGCCATTTTGTTTCTGTTTGGGTTTTTGTTTATTTGTTTATGAAGAAAGAGAAAGAATGCAACTGTGGGTAGATAGGGAGTTGGGGTATCTGGGAGTAGTTGAAAGATGGGAAAGAAAATACTCAAAATAAATTGAACAATATTCTCAAAAATATTCTTTTTCTAAAAAGTGTAAACAAAGCAAAGAAATCACACATTTTCTTGCTTTTAATACTGAAACTGCCATTTGATCTCATAAAAAGGTATTCTTCCATGAAAATCCATGTTATTGAAGCCAATTCAAAAATAAAAGTTGTCAACACTTTAAACTTTGTCAACTAGACACTATTCTATCTTTCAAAAATTATGTCCAGAAAACTCAAAAATAGTGAGATGTCTTAAAGAATATGCTTATTTTGTTGTTGATTATAATATAAAGACTTTTATACTATAGAAGAATAACTCCTGTAATTGAAGCACAATACCTTTTACAACTGCTCCTATTAATCAAGTTTTCTTCATGTGATAGCTCTGTGTGAAGTAACGCTATAATTGCTCCTTTTTTGAACACCAATTTTCATGAGAAATTAGTATATATATAAAAATATTCTTAAGATCATCATTCACTCATACAATATAAGTAATATATTAATAATTTATATTTATATTAATATTTTATTCCTGGGTCATTGGTGTGGGCTGCATGCAGCTAATTACATACACATAACTATCTAACTATTCTCAAATATGAAAAACAATCTAAATAATAGAGAATTAAAAGCTTGTAAACTATTCTATAATAGGTAGCCATTTATTTCCTCCTAAGAACTCACTTTTTATGTAGTCTTTGATGTCAGAGTGAATTTGATGGTAGAATAGTAAGTTGCTTATGTCTTTCTCACTTTTTATACAACCTTCATTCATTAGAATCTGATGCTGTACCCTACATAAGAGAAAACTCAATAAATCATATTTCATTTTATCACAATTCATTAAGGTAAAATAAATAAGGAAAGTTATCACAAAGCAAGTAACTTCCTTAGAAAAACAGCAATAAATCTTCCACTCATCTAGAAACAAAAATAACACCGTATGCTCAGAGAATTCCTCATACTTAAAAGCAGCACAGAATCAATATTTAATTATATTTGGTACATTTTAAAAAACTCTTTTTAGCAGATGTATCCTTCCTCATTCCTCTAAAGAAGGTTGCTTAATATAACACAATATCCCTGGGAAGATCCTAGAAAAATATCATATGTATCTTGAAGTAACACTTCGTCTGCTTGAGTAACAGCTAAGTCTGCTAGAAATCTCTTCACTTATTTCTTTATTCATTTCTTTATAAGATCACTAATTATTGGTCATACTACAAACAATATAATGAATAATTAAATCTGTGGAATAAAAATATTGTGAATGGGAATCTTTTTAAAATCAGTGGAGACAGGAGACACTATATAGATCTAAATCTCTATGTTTGCAAAGAACACAGCAACTGATTCAAGAGTAACATTAAAAGGATACATTCAAGTTGAACTTTTAAAACAGAAAAACTTTACTCTAAGCATGGGAAGAAGACAAAGCAAGGCAGCCAGAGGAAGTCATGCAACAGCACTGATTTGTTTGTAAGACCTTGAAAGCCGTACTTACTGTCCCATGCTCATTCTATGGTGGGATAATGGGATAATCTATCTCTGTACTCTTCAGTGTGAACATTCAAATGTTCCACAAAAACTCAAAGCACAAACTAGACACATGCTGCACAATAAAGTGGCTCCTACTCATACCTATTTGTAGTTAGGTAGTTAACCTTCCAAAAATGAATGTCAGCCTTCCGTAGGACTAGTCCGATTCTAAGTACATGTGGGATATACAGAATATTTCTGTCAACACTGAAATTCTACTGAACAGTATCATCTTACAGTCTTCTCCTTTCTTTCCCTAGAGAGGCATTTCAAGGAATCCATATGGAATTTCAAATGCACTCCTCTGACGTGTCTGAGTAGGGCTGAGTTTTAGTTAAAATACTTATAAATGCTATTTCAAGATACCTTTAGAGATCTTTAAGGTGCTTTAGAAATGAGACATGGTTTAAAACATTCTTCTATGGAAAAAAATTCTAATTAAAGCAAACAGTAAATGCATAAGGTTTAGTGGCATAATTTATTTACGTTGTATAAAAGAGAAATGTATATGATTGTGTTTCATTATTGTTGAATTTCAAGGGTGTCTGATTGCCTTTCACAATCTCTGAGCATATACTCCCTTCACTTTCTAATATGTCTGTCCAAGTCATCTATTCTATGTTATATGCATCTGTACTCCTGGTCATGTAAAGATCTCAAATTGAGCCTCAAACCAGAACCATGTTCAAATAGATTATAAATACATTATATTATTTTTCTTATCTTTCTTCTAAGTCAACATCATGAACTCCTTACTATATCAGACTGCCACTTCTGACCTACTATGCTATATTTTATATTTTTAAAATGCACACATAATGAGTTAGTATATTTATCATTTTAGTAACATGAGCATATATGATGGATCTGAAGACTTAGTGATTCTTTTTAAATGAGTTTTATAATTATTAAAATGCTAATGTGCACACAGGCACACACATATATGCACAACCCTTTTTCCTTCCTTCCTTCCTTCCTTCCTTCCTTCCTTCCTTCCTTCCTTCCTTTCTTCCTTCCTTCCTTCCTTCCTTCTTTCATTCTTTCTTTCTTTCTTTCTCTCTTTCTTAGTTTCTTTCTTTCTTTTTTCTTTCTCCTTCCATCATTTCTTTCTTTTTTGTCAAGTAAGATAAAATTATACAACATACTATAAGGCCATAATTTCCAATGTTATAATTTCCTCATCCCTATCTTATTTTGTTCATGCAATGTTAGAGTTATGTAGAGAAATATCAATGAAAATGATCATGCTCAACTGACATATGGGTTTGTCCCCATTCTTAAATATCTAATATATTTAATAGAGTTAAATGAGTCTTACCAATCAATAATCATTTTAGATACTTTTTAAGTGATGTAAAGGCATTTTTCTACACTCATTTTTATAATTATTAATACAAACATTGAGTTCATAAGCCCATTTAATGTTTACATTAATATACTGTGATACTAAAAGTTTAGTGCATATCTTAGTCTGTCCAGACCACTATATCAAAATGATGTAGTCTGGATAGCTTGTTCACAACATAAACTTATTTTACTATTCTAAAGGTTGCTATTTGTGGTGGTTTGAATATGCTTGGCCCAGAGTGTGACACTGTTAGGAAATCTAGCCTTTTGGGAGTAGGTGTGTCACTGTGGGGGTGTGCTTTAGAGCCTCCTCCTCCTAGGTGCCTAGAAGACAGTTTGCTGCCTTCAGTTCAAGATGTAGAACTCTCAGCTCCTTCTCCAGCACCATGTCTGCCTGAACACGGATGATAATAAACTGATCCTCTGAAAGTATAAGCCAACCTGAATTAAATGTTTACCTTTATAAGAGTTGGCCATAGTTTCTCTTCACAGCAATAAAACACAAACTAAGACACTATTAAAGATCAAAACAATCAGTTTTAGGGGTGATCCTGTTTCCTGGTTTCCAGAAACATGTTCTTACCTAGTAGAAGATACAAATGCATCTTTCTTCTGTAGAGGTCCCATCCACATAACAAGATCATCTGCCAAATGCCTTCACCGGTTAACACATTTGCCTTGTGTACTGGTTTTCAACCATGGGTTTTTAGGAGCACATACATTTTCATACTATAGCAGTCAGTAAGCTACTTTGAATTTGGTATGAATGACTGCATGTCAGTGGTCCCATGAAAAAACTGATCATATGGAATTATAGCTCTCAGAACACAAAGGACTTGTGCTCATTAAGCAAAAAGTATGCTATCCTATATGAAATATATTAGTTCAATAAAAAGAGCATAGACAGCTCAAAATTAAGTGTCAAAGAGCAATGAAAGAGCTGGCTGTGGGCAGTACCGGTGAGACCCAAGCATTTGGGGGGCTGAGGTTGAAAGGAGGGGCCTCAGTTTTAAGTTCTATTTGCAAGGTGTAATAAAGTGAGGCCTTACATTTTTACATACAGAAAAATCATTATATGTGTTCACGCAAACAGCACATATATACTAAATAAATCATGGAATACATTCACAGTATATATATTTATCTTACAGATTCTAGGTGAATATATACAATGATCTTACCAAGTATCTTTATTTGTTTTATATGAAATATCATATTTCTGTGATATGTTGCTAGAATAACAAAAGGAGAAATATAGTCTACATTCTTCCTGAAAAAAATTACTTAAATGAGTGCTAACTTCCTGATTATGACATAAACCCAAGAAACCACACAGCTCTACATTCAGAACCCACACATTACTCAAAAATACTTACATGGAAAACAGTACAAACAGTTTAAAACTTTAAAAAAAAATGTCTCTAACAGACTAGATGTTAGTACCAAAGATTAAAGGCCTGAAAGATTCATCACATCAACAGATAAAATGTTAATTATTTATTATATTCACATTTCATTGCCTTTGATCCTCCACACCTGTTAAAGAGTGTGAAGTGTAAGACTTGCTGTTTTTCCTTGCAATCTGTAGTCCTTGAACTCAGAATGTAAGGCTGAACAAGATCAATTTTGTCCTTATTTCAAGGTAACACTCTCATCAAGTGTTGATGTTACATTTTAACTTTCTGTTTCATGATGCCCAGTGTTTGCCTGAGATCACAGAGTGAATTAGTGGTAAAAACCGGTGTTAAGATCCAGGTTCACTACTTCTTCAACAGTTTTCTTCATACCTCATTTAAATCACATGAACTAAATTAACTTTAAGTCTGTACATAGGAGAGTCTAGAATAGATCATGTGGTTTTCTGTGAATTTGCCAGAATGAGTTTAATTATTTTTATGGATTTTGCGTATAGTTGGGTGTGAAACCAGATTTTTGCTTTACAGATTAGATTATATCTTAGCCGGATTAAAAATATATCTCAGAAACCTGGCAGAGTGAGCTAATCTTGGGACCATCTGTTTTTTGGATTGCTCTTGGTATTTTTTTTCCAAAGGAATTCTGCCAACACTTTTCATGTCACTGGCTCTACTCTGAGTGAGTGAATTATTCAGTGTTGGAGAAAACTTGTTCTCAACACCAGGTTTTAATTTTTACAGTAATTGATTGAGAGAAGACATGGAATTTGAGATGATTCACTCTACTTAGTGATTCTCACTTTCGTACAATATTTAAGAATGTTCATATGCTTGTAACTTCTACAGACTCATAAAAAAACATACCTAGAGTAATATGTAATGGGAAAAGACAATAACAGAATCTTGGTTATTTGAAGAAAAATTAAAAATTTCCTACAAATTCCTCTTAGGTATCTCTTGTTGATGATTATCTAACTTTCAAAAAAGAATCAATTCCATCTAAGCAGGAGTCTAAAAATGAGGAATCCTCCCCTCCCAGGTCTTGCATATCCTCTTTACAGCTCTGACAAACTGTAGTTTGCCTTTATCTATAATGATGGTGCCAGATAGAGTTGTAAAATCTTGAAGAGACTGGTGAGAGACTCTTTGTGTTCTAAACTCATGACAGCAGACATTGATGACCCACATACTAGCTTTTTACTACTTTATTTATCTACCTTATTTGTAAAATTAAAACATGACTACATTGTGTTACGCACACAACCTCCCTGACAGCCTTCCAATCTCTCCCATATAACAAACCCCCCTTTTTTTTTTACCGTATCATCTTCTCATCTTCATGGCATTTTTCTTTAATTGTTGATGTGTGTGTGTGTGTGTGTGTGTGTGTGTGTGTGTGTGTGTGTAGATATACATACAGACAGACCCTTAAATATATAAATACAATTTTCTCGGTCCATATCCAAGAATGTTACTAGTATGTGTATGATTTCAGGACTGACAATTTGTTATTGTATAGCTAACGACTATCTTATTTCCTGAGGAAAACTATTTTTTCCACCAGCAGAATTACTTAGTTGTCTGTAGCTCTTTGTCTATGGATGTCTTTGTCCCCTTCATCTGCCAAGAGAGATTTCCCATCCATGTTAGTTTGTCTATTGATGTTGCTCTTTGTCTATGGATGTCTTTGTCCCCTTCATCTGCCAAGAGAGATTTCCCATCCATGTTAGTCTGTCTATTGATGTTGTCTTTGTTCATGACTTGCTTAAGAAACCATGTTGATGAGAACTCATGGTTATATCTTCATTGATGTTCCTAACAGATACAATCCTACAGCAAACTTCCTGTTCCTCTGGTTCTAATAATGCTTCTGCCCTCTAAACCATGGTGATCTCTGAGCATTAAGTGTAGGAGTTATGTTGTAAATATCTCTATTGAGAATAGGTACAACACAGCTTCTCCATTTTGATCTTCTATGCCTTTCTGTAATAGTCTGTTGTAAAGTGAAGTTGCATTGATGGATATATGGATAGATATTGGAAATGTAGATAAGAATTGTGAGCCGGGCGTGGTGGCACACGCCTTTAATCCCAGCACTCAGGTGGCAGAGGCAGGAGGATTTCTGAGTTTGAGGCCAGCCTGGTCTACAAAGTGAGTTCCAGGACAGCCAGAGCTATACAGACAAACCCTGTCTCAAAAAA
>NC_034601.1:64659187-64669339 GCF_900095145.1 Mus pahari
AAAGAAAGAAAGAAAAGAATTGTGCTTGTTTAGTGAAGAGGTGGTTTAAGTTCTCTTCCAAGAGCCATCATTTCCTAACTTCCAAAAATTGGTTAGCTTTTCATTAACAAGGCACAGTTTTCCTCTTGTGGTGTCGCCTTCTTCTTCTTCTTCTTCTTCTTCTTCTTCTTCTTCTTCTTCTTCTTCTTCTTCTTCTTCTTCTTCTTCTTCTCCTACTCTTTCTCTTCCTCCTCCTCTTTTTCCTCTTCCTCTTCCTCTTCTCCTTCTCCTCTTCCTCCTCCTCCTTCCTGACTGAACCCAATTACTGCTGCCCATATGCTTGCTCCTGAGTATAGCATCGTCCTACTGAGGTATGAGGAACCTATTAGTGGTACTGTGAAATTCTATTCTCTCGACATGGCATGGCTGTTACACACCTAAAAAGTTACAGCAGTTTTAGTTACATGCACAAGACCCTCACAAGAACAACCAAGTTAAAAAAAAAAAAAACAAAAAAACAAAAAAACTTACTGTTCTACTGTTCTAATTATCCTCTGCCCAGTATCAGACATTAAATGGTTCTCTTTCATTTGTACAAAAATAAATTATCAACATAAAGCCCCCAAGACATGTGGATAAATAGAGATAAATGAGAAAATTGAGTTCCCAATTTACTTTATTTCTCTGAGTTCTATGTAAGGAAAGTTAATTAATAGTCTTACAACCTTAATTCCTGAGTTACCATTGTTTTGCTACTTCATCTGACAGGTACTGTGATTTTCACATTAAGCCTAGGAAGTAGAAGTTGTCATTACATCTTACCCAGAGTGAAACATGAGTTTGGTTACAGTTGTGTAGCTCACCAAATGAGCACATTTGGAATCTTGTCAAGTGAGAGTTGAGCTGACCCTCAAACCAGTGCTTTGTCCATTTCTGCAAGAGGAATAACACAGGGCCCTGGCTTTTGCTCTAGGTGAGTTGAGAGATGCCATGAACTATATTAAAAATCAATCTAGCTCCTGGGATCCAAGAAGATAAAAAGAAAGAAAACTCTTGGAAAAAAAATACTTCGAGCCCACAGGCTCCAGGTCCTGGCACATTGCTGAGATCATTTCCAGCACTTGAGTCTGTTCATAAAGTTTTACAAGACCAGAAAGAGGCCTTGCTTAAAACAACAAGCTTTGCCTAAATCCTTTCCCCCATAAAAGGCAAACTCCTCCAGGTAGATAAACACAGGCTGATCTGCATAGCCTAAATCCTAGCTCTATTCCACTGACCAAAGGAAACAGGAGTGACCTCACCCGACACAGCCTGCATTCCTGCTTCTTTAAATCACCAGCCACTGGTGTGCTGTCCTCAGTCACACCTAGGAAATTCTTAACGTGCCCTCTCCAAGCTCTTTTGCAATTATGCACTATCTCCTGCTCTAGACATTATACAGAATCTTAACTAAAAGTACATCTGTTTCCCCAAAACCCAGGAAGATCTACATTCCAAGTTTCTGTGGATAGGATTATAGTCTCTTCAAAGGAGGTCCTATTGAGTGAACAAAGACAAGCAAACAGCTGAGCATTAAGAATCTGTGCAGTGTCTTTTCAATAACGTACTGTTTAATCTTTTCTCATTTGGGGCCTTTAAAAGATATGTGTTTACTCTGCTTCCCACATCCAGCCACTGCTTTTATTTTCATATTTTTTGGTCACTTGACATTACTAGTGATTGTGTAAGAACAGCAACTGTTGAAAAGAGCCAAACTCTACAGGAAACAGAAGGTTCCAGAAGTCAAACAGTACATGCTATTTAACGTGGAACATGGCACTACAAAGTAACAGCCAGTCTGTAATAACTGAAGAACAAACATGCATTGGTAGCAACACCAAAAATCATCTGCTTGTTGGCAGCAGATGTTTTAGTATCCCACCAAGTCAACTGCTCTAGGGATGGCCTTAGGTCCTGATGTCTTTCCTACAGCTCTCATTACCTCCTACTCAGAAGCAAAGCAGGAAAATTGACCAGCAATCCTTTAAAAATATTTAACCAAGTGATAGGAAAAAGTGAGACACACATACAAAATGAGAAACAATCCTGCTAATGTTCACGGTATCAACTCAAACACACATAGACTATCAAATGAATACACAATCTGTTGTACAGGATTATGTTATTAGATAACTTGTTGACATTAACTTCATATGTAGGAGCAGGAACATTAACAATTTAGAACCTTTTAAAGCATTGTGTAAATATACTCTTAGGAAACACTTCCCTACTTACCAATCAGAATTGCCCTCAGTAGCCATTTACCTATATATCCAGACCAGCTCACTTTCTATAGCATGCCAGTATCTTTCAAAATCGTCTTTTATAATTGTACTCTGCCTTCTTAAATAATCCATAAGTTTATGTTACATTTCAAAGAACCATTCAAAAGTTTTGCTGGTGTGAGCTTAGAACCCATTCAATAGGAATGTGCAAACATCCCACAAAGTTGTGATGAGTCCCATCACCAACATTACATAAATGGTTAATGTGTTGTAATTTTCTTCCATGATGGAGCTGGCTTTGTGCTACTTGTATGGGTAGCACATGTGTTCTAAGCATCATAGACAAACACTGTGATGAAATGTTAACCCATAGGTGATTCTTGGCTTCTCTGTCTGGTGTCAGAATGAAGTGACAGAGCACTGTGCTTTATTCTCTTTTAGTATCAGGTATTTTCTTACTTATCTGAACATATAAAGAGCTACTAAGTTTCTAGAACAATCACAGATGGAAATTATACAATATTAGATTCTCTATTTCTCACTCTAGTGCCATGGCAACAGGTACTTCTCACCTTCCTCCACGACCAAATGAAGGAGGGATGGGGTAGCCATATTTTTCTCTTTTGTACTTATACATAACATATGTGTATGTCTGTGTGTATGATCACATTTAATGGAATCAGTTTTCCTCTAGTTAGACTTTGCCAAGCTAAAAGAGCAAGATATATATATATATATATATATATATATATATATATATATATATATATATAAATTTTGTATTTATTTTTAGATAATAGCTCCGCTTAAAATTAAAAATATCCAGTGTCTTATTAGACTTTTCAGTGGTTAAAAGTGAATGGGATTTTCAAAAGCCTTCAGCAAATATGAAATGTTACTATGGTATCCACCTACTTTATCAACAAAAAGGATATAAAAATAAATTTCAAAGTGATTTGCAACGTGTAGCCTTGGCTTACTCAAATCCAGTCTTCTAAATTATTGAAGTGTTACATGGCATTATTTACAGAGCATGAGAATCTTTGTATTTGAAACAATATTCATTAAGAAAAGAGAGCATTCTTACTAACTCCAGGTTAAACAAAGAAAGATAGAGAGTGGTAGGACACTGGCAACAAATTAGGAAAGTTAAACCTAGGAAGTTAAGATGCAGAGAAATTTTAAAACAAATTTCCCTTCTTTGCCCTTCTTAGATAGCTGCTTAGTCCTTTACTATTTAATTGTTCTTTCACAGACAGCCAAAATTTAGAAAATGCATCAATAGCATAGTTACAATAACTGGAAGGAACTCATTCCTAGTAAAGTTGGTCGGTCCTGTGTCTCCATTTCTGGACTGTACTGCAGGGATGCTTGACACAACCCTGCTTTGGTAACAAGCCCCTGTACTACCCAAAATGGATCCCTTTTCCTATGCTATCCTAACCTGACAGTCCTTAGTGAGTTCACATCCTTAGTTCACATCCTTCAGCTTCCCTCTTTGGTTTCTCCATAGCTGTCCACTAGCAGTGGAAAACATTTCTTAGCAACCAAACCAACCTGCATGCCCTTACTTGTTCAGGAGCTCCTTACTTCCACTAAGTACTCACTCACAGCCCTGTGTTCGCCGTGTAACAAGAGGATGTGGAGTCCTGGACAGATTCTTGATACAAGATACTTCTTCACACTCAACTTATAAATTCTCCAGCCATGTGGGCATCTTTTCCATGCTCAGGCTGCCTGTTTCATGGGTGCCAGAGGAAGGACCAAACCTTCCTAACACTAAAATATCATTCACCCTGTTCTCATACTAGATTCAGTATTTAAGAGGTGTATACATATTTTAAAGTAGATATTTATTTATGAAATAACTAAATGATATAAAATAAAATGTATTTTTCCAATTAAATTTTAAATCCTGGAACTGAAAATATGGCTCAGGACTTAAAAGCACTTTCTTATCATCCAGAGGATCCAGATTCAGTACCCAAAATCCATATGAGATAACTAACAAACTAATAACCACTTGTAACTCCAGCTCCTGAGAGTCAATGTCCTCCTCTAGCTTCCATAGACATCTGTACAGATGGTACACACACACACACACATGCGCGCGCGCGCACACACATGCACACACACAAACAAACTGGGAGATAGATATGGATGAATGGATAGATAGATAGATAGATAGATAGATAGATAGATAGATAGATAGATAGATAGATAGATAGATAGATAATAGATAGATAAATGATAGAAAAATAGCGATAGGCAAATAGCTGATAGAGAATTGTGAAAAAAGGTAAGAAGTTCTAGCTCTGTATTTCATTGTAAAGTAACAAGTTAATATTTTATTGTCAGGGTCAATACTACACATAAAGGAACTCTAGATTTCAGAGAATCCAAAACTTTCCATACACCTCCCTTTTAGAAGAGCTCATCTCATGTCAAAATATTATACACACAGACTGCTAGTGGCTCAACTTAACCTTTTCAGTTTTACAATTGAATGGAAGTGATACACATCTAATAGAAATATTTCTTCAATTTTGAACTTTGATCTTTTCCTTTGACCATGATATGTCCGTGCCATGTTAGACAAGAGAGTCCACAGTTTGCTGTCAATCATGAGGTCGTGGAGAAAACCATCAACACTCTATCAGACTATGCTGCTAAGCTTCAAATAGTTATGTGGATAAAATATATTTTCTCCTTTTAAAAAAGTGTTCATCTTGTGTTTTCCAGTTCACAATCTTTTTCAGTTCACAACCTGATTGTAAGTGGAAGAGTATTTTCATGTACTTGTGGCTAAAGAGTTTAGGGTATTCTCTGATGCTATCCCACTGGCAAACTGTAGCTCATACTCACTGGCAAACCCTTACCTTGTAGTCAGTACCAACAAGGACAAGAGCCTTTTTGGTTCTGGGCCAGTGTCATTTCAAAGCTATCTCGTCCAGAAGCGCTAGAACAGGCTCTGCCTTTCTATTAGAATAACACGTGATAGAACACATGCAGAAACAGATCAAGGAGTTATATTCTATGAGCTTACACTGAATAAAAACATCTACGTAGCATAGGAAAAAGGGGGGGAATCTAGGAGTGGGCATTCAAAAGGGGAGATTGCCTCAAATCAAATAGATGCTAAGTATACACATAAAGTTAGCGGTGGTGGTAAGGAGGAAGGAGAGACAGGCAGAGAGGACAGGGAAGAAAGGAGGGAGGGAGGGACGGACGGACGGACAGACGGACGGACGGGCAGAGGGAAGGAGGGAGGGAGGGAAGGAAGACCTTTTTCCAGACTACATGGTGCTCTCAGGAAAGTGCACTGTGAATGGGAAACACTGAGCCTTGCATTGTCCACATCGTCTATTGATTGTACCTCCTTTAAAAGAAGGCCCATGCTATTTTTTTTTCCCCAGAGGACGCCAGACATGGTTAGGCCCTGCTACACAGGCCCAAGCCATCATAAAAGTCCATTTTTTTTCTTATTATACTTATCATACTAATATTGCTATAGAGCTGGTTTGGGGGTGCTAGGAGAGTATTTGCTCATTTACACCTGCTTACGGACCCTTGTGACGTGGCTTGAGCATGTGATCAAATAACTTACCTAAATGCACATGGTTACTGAGGATTTGAACGAAGCTCAGAAGAAACTCACGTTCTCAGTCCCTATGCTGCGCCAACTCTCCATAGTTGCAATGCAAACATTACCATGTGGGTGCCTATGTGTAACTTGGTGGTGGGTGGGGAGGAACTCAACCCTCTTTATCAGACTATACTTCAAATAGTTGTGTGGGTAGAATAATGTGTTCATCTTGTATTTGTGTCCTCATAACTATTTGAAGTATAGTCTGGTGAAGAGGATTAAGAACCTCCCCACCCACCACCAATCTGCTTTGCCATAGGGACACATACAGATTTTATTAGATATTCATTTCCAGTGGCTATTACAAATATTCTCAAAGATCTAAGCAGAGAAGGAAAGAATAAATGATCATCAACTAACGCCAGCAACGTAAGAGGAATAAGAGTCAGATCTGATCAAATTCTCTTGTAGGCTGTGCCAGGAACTTGAGCTTCATCCTAAGAATCAATCACTGATGGAGAAAGGGATGGAAAAGGACATTGTTTGTGTCCTAAATAAACCCAAAGCCCAGGCTGGGGAGGGGGTGGCACAGCAGTTGAAAGTGGAGTTTGCTTTGTTTAAAACAAAAAAAGCAACTTAAAATTTGATTTCTGGGTTTGGTCTTGCAGGGTGGGGACTGGGGGTTGGTTGGTTGGTTTGGTTTGGGTTGGGTTGGGTTGGTTTGGTTTGGTTTGGTTTGGTTTGGTTTTTGCAACCATTACAATATAAAATAGAACATACCAAAAAGCATGTCCTTCCAAGCAATAAAGTCAACATATGGTGTGATTTTTGCATTGATGCTTACAGCTATTAGAATCCAAAAGTAGAAATAATTCACAAAACTCAAGATCAATCCAAATTATTATGAAACCAAATGCCCAACACTGTCTAAAAGTCGATTTGTTCATACTATTTACCCTAATCAGACATTGTGTTTTGAGTGTTATTTTCTGTCATACTCAATATTAAAAATGAGTTTTAGAAATATTCCTAATTATAGCAACCTTACTATCCCTAATGGTCTCAATTATCGTGACTGAATATTTTTCTTTAAAAATTTATGGATTTACCTTCTATACAACTATTTAATTTTGACTATGTAACGCATGGAAATAACTATATTGTCAGTTAATATGGTTTTAATAAAAGTTTTTTAAATAGTACAAAAATATCACAGTGTCCTTTGGTCATTAATTATCTCAATAAGTGTAAAAAATTAAAATTATTCACTATCTTATTTATTTAATTATTTATTATTTATGTATTAATGAAGTTACTCTATTGTTCATCTTTACAAAAATTAGCTCAACTGAATTATAAGTAGTATTGGTCTTCCAGAATAATTCATCAAAGCAATTTGGTAAATCAAAATCCTATACATCTACCAATTTTTTCACATATGTATTTATAGCACAGAACTAACTGATTCCATTTTTAAAATATGAAACTTCCCCTGTGTGGTACATTCTAAAATCATTTAATGCAACATTTCTAGCTTTGGAGAAGTCTTTCTTTTAACTCCACTTTAGCCTGAATGGTTACTGTTCCTGTTCCTTTAGTGCATGGCCCCTCTTTGTTTATTTGTTTATTTTTAGTGGGCTTTGAAATATCATTTGAGGGAAAAGCCCATCTGATGTCAGTTCATTCTTTATTGAAGTTCCACAGAGTCAGCCTGAGATAAATGGAATTTTCTTCTTCAATCCAAGGCTTAATTATGGTAATTAGTCTGTGCAATTTGTAAAGTTTGGCAGCCAATTCAGGTCCTAATATGCATAAGCCTCTTTCTGTTACAAATTGAGTAGGTTTTAATCAGTTTTTAAAAGACAGTGTCTCACTATGTCTGTGTGCCTTGCTCTCTCTCTCCGACCGAACATTGTTTCCGACTCCACTGCATCATTAGCAGGTTAGATATTTTTTTTTAATATTCATGAAGCTTTCATCTTCACATTAATCCCCCAGCATCTGTGATTATGATGGGCACTTCGGGGATCTGTCTTTTGTGTGCCTTTGGAGAATGAAAGGCCCCAGCAGTTCCTGGCAGTAAATTAACCCTCACAATGCCGCTTAGTGCCAAATGCCTTTGAAATGTTGCCTTCTGCTCTGTTCCTTTCTGTGTGGATTTCACACTGATGGCTGATTCTCTCAACAGAGCCATGCTTCACTTCATTTTGACAGCCATCTGGGACTCTGAGGTTTCCCCCCCCACACACACACACACACCCTTTCATTGAGGAGCATCTCTTTCACTAGTTGTTTTCTCCATCCTTTTCCAGAATGTGCCTGCTAATCGATTGAGTCTCGCTTACTCGTTCTCATTTCACAACGTGGATATTTGTGCACAGTGAGGAACTTGTAGGCATATATGCATTAATTTTGTAATCACGCCTGACCAAAATAATTTCAGAAAACTTCAATAAGTTCTTCTTTTATCAGGGTTTCAAATGTTCTCACATGAACTGCTCAGTTCAACATTACTTTTTTCATTATATTTTGTATTCTCAATAATATACTGAATCTTCCTGGAGAGGAAATTATATTTATATAATATATAGAGACAGAGAGAGTGTGCGTGTTAATTTTTTTATCAGGCTCATCTTCTGTCTTTAGGTAAATAAATGTGCCAATACACAAACTATCAACATTTAAAATAATAAGTAGTCCATATTTTAGTAATGACTTACTTTTGAATTTTGAGATCCTTCTCATTCTTGCAGAGACAACTGGTCTGCTAATTAACCTTATTATTCAATAAGGACATCTATGTTTTGCCTCAAAGTTTTGTGAAGAGAATCAAATTCCTAAAGGAAATCAGGGTACCATTTCCATAATGGGATCAAAGCTCAAATAAAATATTCTATTAACATATACCTTTAAAAAATAAGTATCAAGTTGTGAAGATTAAAAAAGGATGTATTTCAGGGGAAAACCCCAGGCAAAAGCCAGTAATACATCATAGAAAACCAAGAAAGGCAAGAATAGCAGACTCTCAAGCTAGTACAGAAATCCACATAAGTCCACCTCAATTTTCAAAAAATGAATCGCTTCAACAACAAGCCACTCTTTCCCAAATCTCTTAGATTTATTTTAAATCTAATATGATTTTTAATGTAATGGTGCCCTTTAGTGGGCATGAGACAGTCTGTCCATGCAGGCTAGTTTAAAAGGAGTTAGGGGCTGGAGATGGCTCAGTGGTTAAGAGCACTGACATTTCTTCCAAAGGTCATGAGTTCAAATCCCAGCAACCACATGGTGGCTCACAACCATCTATAATGAGATCTGATGCACTCTTTGGGGGCGTCTGAAGATAGCTACAGTGTACTTACATATAATAAATATACATATAATAAATAAATAATAAATAAGTAAATCTTTATTTTAAAAATAGGAGTTAAGATAATCTGGGAAGTGAGAATAGTCAGGAGTTAGGATAACCTGGGAGGACAGAATCTTAATTGAGTAAACACCTCTATAAGATTGGCCTATAGGCAAATATGTAGGGCAATTTCATGGTTGATGCTTGGTGTGGGAGGGCCCAACTCACAATGGACAGTGGCACCCCTGAGCTGGTGTTCCTGGATACTATGAGAAAACAGGCTATAAAGTAAACCATGGACATGAAGCCTGCAGGAAACAGAACCTCGCCAAGGCTTCTGATTCAGTATCTGCCCTGGCTTTTCTCCAGAAAGGACTGTGATTTAGCAATATCAGCAAATAAATCCTCTCCTAACCAAGTTACTTTTGGTCATGCTGTTTTATCCCACTAATAGAAACCCTAAGACTCTATCTGTGGCCTTAAGTAGGAGAAGAATAGAATTTTCTTCCTTGAATGACAGAAGTGGAAGGTGGTAGGGTAAATGCTAGAGTAGGGAGGTCTGCCTATTCCTACCCCTTGACATCATGAGGCAGCAGCCCGTTATGAAAAGATGCCTGCTCTGAGTATGTTATAGGAAGCCATGGATTTGCATGCCAAGAGAAGCCACTGAAGCTGCCTGCAATATGTAAGGAGATGATATAGGTTAGCAAGGCCAAGTCAGCAATGTTTCAAGAAGTCATTGTTCTTCCTGCTATTTTACAAAACAGACACACTCATTTTTTTAATTTTTTTTATGTTTTTTTATTAGATATTTTCTTTATTTACATTTCAAATTCTATCCCGAAAGTTCCCTATACCCTCCCCCCCCCCNTCCCTGCTCCCCTACCCACCCACTCCCACTTCTTGGCCCTGGCATTCCCCTGTGCTGGGTCATATAAAGTTTGCAAGACCAAGGGGCCTCTCTTCCCAAT
>NC_034601.1:64670334-64673693 GCF_900095145.1 Mus pahari
CTAAGGATGTTGAACATTTTTTCAGGTGTTTCTCAGCCATTCGATATTCCTCAGTTGAGAATTGTTTAGCTCTGTACCCCATTTTTTATTGGGGTTATTTGAATTTCTTGGGTCCAGCTTCCTGAGCTCTTTGTATATATTGGATATTAGTCCTCTATCAGTATTAGGATTGGTAAAAATCCTTTCCTAATCTTTTGGTGGCCTTTTTGTGTTGTTGACAGTGTCTTTTGCCTTATAGAAAGAAGCTTTGCAATTTTATGAGGTCCCATTTGTCGATTCTTGATTTTACAGCACAAGCCATTTGGTGTTCTGTTGAGAAATTTTTTCCCTGTGCCCCTATCTTCGAGGCTTTTCCCCACTTTATCCTCTATAAATTTCAGTGTCTCTGGTTTTATGTGAAGGTCTTTGATCCACTTAGTCTTGAGGTTTGTACAAGGAGATAAGAATGGATCAATTCTCATTCTTCTACATGATAACCTCCAGCTGTGCCAGCACCGTTTGTTGAAAATGTTGTCTTTTTTCCACTGGATGGTTTTAGCCCCCTTGTCAAAAATCAAGTGACCATAGGTGTGTGGATTCATTCCTGAATCTTCAATTCTATTCCATTGATCTACATGACAACAGACACACTCTTACATTTTTGCTGTCATTGGCATAGTTTGAGAGGCTGAGCCTCATTGGGGGAGTCATTTTTAGACTTTTATAGAAATAAAACTTTTGAATTGAAAATCAGCATAATGGAAACACACAGAGGAAGAAGATAATAAATATTATTTGTGGCACCAAAATTCATTGTGGTACAATGGACGGTAGGAAACTGCAGCAGCTCTTCTCTATACCTTGAAAGCTGACACCTTATTTTTGTGTGAATTTCAACCAGAACATGACCTTCAAGATCAGAAGTTGGAAAATTTTTTAAATGATCTGGACATAAGTTTTAGGTCCTAAATAATATTGTGTGAATACTAAAGTTGAGAAGATTTGAACCACAGCTTAAACTTTAAGGTACATTTATCCTACCAAGTATAAGTCATAAGGATCTGTGTTTTATTTCTCTTTACCACCCTCATTTAACATTGACAAGTCTTATATACGTTGATTTTAAAATATTAATGAAAATAAACATCTTCCCTGAAAATGAAAAAAAAACTTTTGAATTGAAAGCTGAAGTGTGATATAACTAAAAATACTATGAAATACTATAAAACCCCTCATGCAGCTTTTCCAGATATCTCTTATATCCGCATAAACAGATTATTTTAATCTTATTCTCTGTTGAGACACAGACACTTAAAATGCATTCACTACCCACATAGGTAATAACAAGCTAATGCTTTGCAGAACATAAGGTTTAAATCTACTAATTACAAGATTTTCAAAAGATCCAAGAAAAAAAAAGATATCATTTTTGGAGAATGACAAAATATATAGTGTAATTGTCCTGGATGAAAGAAGATTCTCATTAAAACAATATTCCTCAAATATACCTAAGCCTACAAATTATTCTAAATATATAATTGAAGGGGATTGCTCATATAAATAGCTTTGATATCAAAGTGCTATTTTCGCTATCTCTTTTTATTTAGGAAGTTGAGCAAAAAGAGTATTTTCTTTTTCAAATTGTAACCTTAACTGGAGAAATGTCCCTAATGCTACTCCTCTTGCATACATTAGGAGCAAAATAATAAGCACTGGGGAGTGTTAGGGTGAGAAATTTGTGTGTTTCACAAAGACATGTCATTTGAACACGCAATGGAACTTTCTTGACGTTCCCATCACCTGCAAGACTTCAAGCAGAGAGAAGTCCTTTGGGCTTAGCTGTGGCTCAGTTCCACTTTTTTCACTATTGTTTAGATAGAAACCAGAAGGAACCCTACCCTGGGGTAGCTCATGGATTAACCTCACCTTCAACTGGCTCAGTTTGAAGATGGAGAAAAAAGAGGATAATGAGAACATAGCCAGGCCTTCCTGTGTTTATTATTTTGTAAGTTAGAATACACATTTTCTCAAATGAGAGGCATGCAGTTCGTACAGTGTGTATACATCACTATAACATCTCATCTGTGGCTTAGAAAAGTTCAGAAAATAATAAAAAAGAGTCGCTTGTCAACAACATTCATAATATTAATAATTGTCTTCATTAACTATTGTGGCTGAAAGCCATTCTGTCACATGGTCATATTTGAATAATGTCACCAGTCATCTGGGTAAATTTCTATTATGTGTATTACAGGAGGTTTTTTCCAATTATGACAATAACTAGAACTCCTTTGTAAGCTTCAAGTATTTTGAGTAGTTGAATTCCAATTTGTAAACAATGTGTGACACAGATAAATCCTGGAGAATTTTTCTTTAGGATTTGAAAGGATGGTAAAAAAAAAAAGATAATGTGGGTAAATTATGTAATATGATTCAGGTAGATATGCTACAACCTTTGTGTAAATCAAAATTCAGTTTTGGATTGCCAAAACTCAATGCCAATTTTGTATGCCACTTCAGTCCCTATGAAGCCATGTGACCAGTGCTTAGTTGATTTCGTAGGCCATGTTCTCTTTTCCTGGCTTGACCCTTCTGACTCCTACAGTCTTTCCTCTCTCTCTTCCACCAGGGTTCCAAATCTCCAATGGGAGGTACCCAGGAAAAACCTCCAATTTAGACTGTCTGTCTGTCTGTCTGTCTGCTCTATCTCATCTATCTATCTATCTATCTATCTATCTATCTATCTATCTACCTACCTACCTACCTACCTATCTCTCCATAATATCTGTCTGTAGGTCTCTTCCCAACAACTGCAAGCCAATCACCTATGAGTATATCTATGAGAAAATCATTAGGAATTATTTCACTAAATATTTTTTTTTTGCCAATCATGTTTGATTCTGACCTAGGTCTCTGTATATACAGTCTTTGTTTCCTGCCCATCCCAGATGTGTGGGCATGGGCTGCCTCTCCTGGCATGGGGCTCGGGTTAGACCAAACATTGGTTGTCCACTCTCACAAGTTCTCTACCATCATTGCCCCAGCACATACTGCAGGCAGGAGAGATTATAGGTTGTAGGATTTGGGGCACAAAAGAGACTAGAAATCTAAGGTAATGGCTCTATCCCAGCAGTAGCTTGGCACCTCTATGGTCACTGTGCTGTGTGGATATCGTAGTCAGCAATGGAAACTCGCTGCCAATATTTCCGAGACTAGCCCTCTGTCCTAGCATCTGCCTGGGTTGTTTGGGGATCTATATGGGAACGCTGCTCAGCCACAATTCAATTGATTTTTTTTTAATTTATTTATTATTATTTTCTTTATTTACATTTCAAATGCTATCCCGAAAGTTCCCTATACCCCACCCCCGCCCCTGCTCC